>NC_057011.1:3482264-3622377 GCF_000002595.2 Chlamydomonas reinhardtii
AGGAGAGGGAGGAACCGCTCCCACCGATCATGACTTGTCATGCTCATATTTGTTCCTCCCTCTCCCCCCCGTCGTAATCAGTTACAACGCCCCTCCGTCCCTCTCCCTCCTCACCTACACCCTGCAGCTTCTTCTGGTACGCGCCGGACCAGCTGCAGGTGAGGGCGGGACCGCGTGGGCTGTGCGCGTGTGGACTGTGTGGAAGGGATGCGTGTGTCCATCTTCCCCGGCGATCCAACTAGGTCCCCCCACCCTGCTCCCCCCCACCCTGCCCCCCACCCTGCCCCCCACCCTGCCCCCACCCTGTCCCCAACCCCACCCCACCCATGCCTTCTCCTCCTCCCCCCTCCCCGCCCCTCCCCTCCCCCCCACGCGTCTACTATGCTACTGTACCTGCCTACGCCTTCACTTCTTAATCAATCATGAATGTAACCCCCCCCAGGCTCTGTACAGCCGCATCACCAGCTACTGCGAGCTGGACCACCGAGTGCAGCTGCTCAACAGCAGGTTCAGCGTGCTGCAGGTGAGCGGCGGAGGCAGGGGGGGGGCGGGGGGCAGGCGGCGGCAGGGGTGTGTAGGGGGAAGGGAGTTTGTAGTGGGGGAGGGGGAAGAAGGGGGGGTTACATTCATGATTAATTAAGAAGTGAAGGTGTAGCCAGGAACAGGGTGCAGCGGGGAGGGGGCAGGGTGACGCGTGCGTATGTGTTTGCATGCGTGTTGGGAGAGCACAGAATGCGTGTTTATGTGTGTGGGTGTACGTGTCAACAAGCACAACGAGAAGTGCGTGTGTACGTGGGCCACGATTCCGAGCACTGATCATCTCGCTGTGTGCTCCTCTCGCTCACACCGCGCACCTGGGGGCCTGGGGTGTTTGGTCTGGCGCGCAGGAGATGCTGGAGCTGCTGCGGGCGCAGGAGGAGAACCGGCACGGCACGCGGCTGGAGCTGGTGGTCATTTGGCTCATCGTGGTGGAGGTGGTGCTGGGCGTGTTCGAGCTGCTGGACCTGTTCGGCGTCATCGGGCCGCCGCACTCGTTCTGATTGTGGGGTTGGTTGTTTGGGGTTGAGGTGGTTGAGGTGGTTGAGGCATGGGGCGTGGAGAGGTGTTGCGAGGTGAGGTGCGAGGTGAGGTGAGGTGAGTTGTTGATTGGGGTGAGAGGTGTTGTGGCGTGGCGTATTTAATGGGGGCTGGGGAGGGTGGGGGTGGGAAACGGGAAGGTGTTGTGAGAAGGGGCAGGTGCTGGAAGGAGGGTGCGGGTGGGAAGGGCAGGTGCAGCCGGGGGGTGCTGCGAGGGGAATGAGGAAAGGAAGCGGAGGAGAGCGAGAGGGCGAGAGGATGTTCTGTTGCGGCTGAAGGCGGGGGTCTTTGCGGTCTTGCGGTTGACCGGGCCTCCGTGTGGGGCCTCCGGGGCCAGCTGGCCATTTTTGTTTTGCAGCTGGCCACCCCGCCTCTGGAAGGCTCTGGAGCAGTGGAGTGCTCAGGTCGATGGCAGTTGTCTGGACAAACGTGAGCTCTAAGTTATGGATGCGGATTACAAGTGAGTTATGGACTGTGTGGCACGTTTTGGACAGGGAAAGCTTATGCGTATCGGGAATAACGTGATTGCGTGTAAGCAGCAATTGGCTTGCCGCCTTGCCGTTGACACGCGGGGACCGTGTGGGGCGACGGCGGAGTTAGCTGGTGTACTCAAAGACCGGTCGCAATGCCTAGACAGTATTGTGGGGCTTCTGCTGTGGCGCAGCTTGGGAGCAATCGTAAGGCACAAGGGGTTGGGGGCAGATTCGGGGGAGGCAGAGTGTGGATGCCGTCGAGTGAGACATGTGACGATGTGCTGGGTAGATTGCTAGGCTTGATTTGCGCGTACTGCAGCAGCGAACGCGTGCCCTGGACAAGGGTATAACCTGAAAGCGCGGGCAACACAAGGGGCACTCCAAACTGCCGCACTCGCCTTTTTCGAACAGATCGCAAGGGCGCAAGCTGCATTGCATGACGCTACAGCGTATTTACGTAGGCAAATAAATTCGTGTCCTTGCACTCCGCAACGCTAGTCGCTATTGACCGTACCAGCGCGCTTCCGAGCGCAGCTCGGTGCCGGATTCCAGTTGATTCAGAATGACAAGCGAAACAAACTGAACCGGAGCATTCGAGGGCAACTATCCAAGCTATTCCTGTTGAATTGAAAACCCGAGAATGAGCAGCGAGGCGCTGGGAAAGCTATGGCGCCTGCCGCTCAAGGCCCTGGGCATCAACCTCAGCGAGGCGCGCGAGCTTGCAGCGCTGCTGGAGGAGACGCTGCCGGACCTGCGTGTTGACTTCCACTTGGACGGCCCCATCCAGCGCAGCTCCACCCCCTCCCAGCTCCGCGGCCCCTCCTTCAAGGACCGCCTCACCTCGGGCGCGCCCATCCCCATCGGTGAGCAAGACGCAGCAGCCGGTCTTAGAGGGGAGAGGGCACTGGCTGGGGTTAACCCGCTGGTGGGCCCTGCGGTTTACGGAGGATGGCCACCACCGGGGGCAAACCCCATGTGAGCAACCCCCCTCCCGCTCCTCCGCTAGCTCGCACTCAGCGCCAACGCCTCAACCCCACCCCACCCACCTCTCCACGAACCCTTCACCTACGCACACGAACACAAAGCACACGCGCACGTCTGTTGGCACACGCACCTCTTGCCCTTTCCGCCCGTCCACCCCCGCGCTCTGTGGGCTGGTTCTGGGTCTCGGTTTCTTTGGGGTTTAAATAGACAAATCCCCCCCCTCATCGCCCTCCTGCCGTCCCTCATTCCCAACCTATCGACCCTGCCGCCCCTGCTGCTCCCGGCCTGCCGCTTCTGCCGGCCTCCCGGCCTGCTGCAGACGAGCGGCGCATCAACTGGTCTCTGCTGCGCAGTGTGGTGTCCACGGAGGCGCTCAAGGGGGACATGGAGGCGGCGGCGGCGGCGGCGGCGGCGGGAGGGCACGGAGCCTACTCGCAGGTGGGGATGGGGTGGGAGAGGGTCGGGTGCGAGAGGGTGGGGCGGGGTGCGAGAGGGTGGGGTGGATATGTGGGTGCCCTGGGACCTCCCACTCATCCCCCGTCGTGCAGCGATAACAGCTACCCCCCTCTCCTGCCTTGTCGCCTTCCCTCTCCCCAGCCCATATCGTGCCTTGCCCCCTTCCTTCCACCCCCCCCAAACCTCCTCTCCAAAGGTTGAGGTGAACAGCGGCGGGCGCGTGTTCTTCTGCTTCTTCTCGCCCGCCGCCGCCGGCCAGCACGAGGGCCTGGCGGTGCTCAAGTTCGGACCCAGCCGGCTGCTGATGCAGGCGGAGCAGTGAGTGATGGGGGGGAGAGGGGAGGGGAGGGGAAGGGGGAGAGAGGCGGGGAGGGGACAGGGGAGGGGAGGGGAGGGGAGGCGGCGGGGGAGGGCATTGGTACTAAGGAGGAGGGTGGTGGGGCGGGGCAAGGGGGGAATGGGGGAGGGGAGCGGGTGGAGGGTGGCTATCGGGGGCGCGCGGAAGCTGACACAGCCTGAAGCACCCCTGTCGCCGCCACTTTGCCCCACGGCCCGCTTCCCGCTCACCCCTCAGGTTTGCCAACGAGCTGACTCGGCACCTGGACATCTGTGCGCCCGACTGCCGCATCGTGCGACAGGTGGGGGGTGGGTGGGAGGGATTGCGGCCGGGGGGCCGCGAGAGCCGGGGGCGGGCCGGGGGCCGGGCCGGGGGGCCAGGGGGCGGTCCGGCGGGTGCTTGTTGTGTTCGTTGTGTTTTTCGTGTTTCGTATGCGCTGTTTATATAATGCAAGGCCCTCCTCTTAACCCACCACCCCTGTCCAATACCTATCGTACTATGCCCATCATGTCCGTCCGGATTCCGCCGTCCCCGCGCCCCCCTTTCGCGCTCCCCACGGATGTCGGTACTTTATACTCTGTGGCTTAATCAAGCCTCCCCGCCTTGCCACCCTCCTCCTTGCCCTCCCTCCCCTCCCAATCCCCTCCTCCCCCTCCCCTCCCCTCCCCTCCCAACCCCCCTCCGACCCCCTCCCAGGCCGGCGCCAGCAGTGAGGAGTGGCGCGCCATCACTGAGGCCTGTGCGCGCCTGGCGGCCGGCGGCGGCGCGGGCGGCAGCGGCGGCGGCGGGGGCGCAGAGGAGCTGGCGGCGGAGCTGTCGTCTCTGCCCGTGGTGCTCCTGATGGAGTACTGCCCCGGGCACCCGCTTCTCGAGTGCGAGGACGCCTTCAAAGTGGGTGTTGGAATTCGGCCGAAACATGCTTTATGCTGGGGCATAATACGGCTTGGTAATTAGGAATGGCGAAGGGGGGGCGCGATGTCTTCCAAACCGGGGGGCGCAAGGTGAGGGCAGAGGGGTGCATCACGGCAGCTTCGCTTCGTCCTAATCAGTCATGGCTGTCACCTCCCCCCCTCCCCTTCCCCCTCCCCTTCCCCCTCTCCCCATCCCCCTTCTTGGCTACGCCTTCACTTCACAAACAATCATGAATGTAACCCCCTCCTCCCCAACCGCCCCCCAGTCCCCCGGCCCGCTGCTGTCCACCGCCGAGGGCCTAGGCCGCCTGTTCCTGCTTGACGCCGTGCTGGGCAACGCCGACCGCCTGCCCTGTGCCGACCTGGCCTGGCGTGGCAACCCCAACAACATCCTGTTCGGCAGGAGGGGTGAGCGCGGGGCAGGGGCAGGGAGAGGGACTGGGGGGAGAGGGAGAGGGACTGGGGGGAGAGGGAGGGACTGGGGGGAGAGGGAGAGAGGGAGGGACTGGGGGGAGAGGGAGAGAGGGGGGGACTGGGGGGAGTTGTAGATTCCAGCCCCAACTAAACTTAACCAATGCAAAAGAGCGAGGAGACAGAGGGTGGAGGGACAGAGAGGAAGAGGGACCGGGAGGTACACACACAGTTAGGGGGTGGGAAGAACGGGCCGCCGGACAAACACAATGCCTGCCGCCTGCTTCGCACACACGGCACACGGTCTTTGTGCATTCTTTTCCTGTGTTTGGCTACAACCTCATTCCTTAATTACTTATGCATGTCAACCGAATCACACAATCCTCGACCTCACACACACACACACACACACACACACACGCACACACATACACACACACGCACACACGCACACACACGCCCCACGCGCCCCCCTCCCGCCCACCCCTGCAGGCTCGCGCTACTGCTCCCAGATCGTGGCCATTGACTCGTGTGTGCAGCGCCGGCCGCCCGCCGCCCGACTGGGCGCCGAGGACGCCGCAGTGGACCGACTGGCGCAGCTGCTGCTCACAGACCAGGTGGGGAGCTGGGGGGAGGGGAGGAAAGGGGGAGGAAAGGGGGAGGGTGGGTGCGTGGTGGGGAGGGGCTCGTTTTGTTCTAACCAAACCAAGACGTCAGCACCAGCTCACAGGGCGCGGGGAGGAAGGGGCTGGTGTGTATGTGTGGTTGGGTGTATGGGTGGCTGATTGCCTGACAGGTTCAAACCGCCCTGCACCCCACCCACCGCCCCCACCCCACCCACCGCCCCCACCGCCGCCACCGCCGCCACCGCCGCCACCGCCGCCACCGCCGCCACCGCCGCCACCGCCCCCACCTCCCCTCTGTCAGGATGTGGTGCTGGAGCTGCTGCGCGGCAGTGTGTTGGCTCGCTCGCCGCCCGGGCTAGCAGCACTGGCGGCGGCGCCGGCGGAGGCGGCGGAGGCCTTCCAGCGCGGCTTCAGGGAGTGCCTGGGGCGGGTGGAGAGGATCAAGGTGCGGGGCGGGGAGGGGAGGGGGGGCGGGGAGATTCGGGAGTTATAGTGGCAACTCCGAGCGCATGGTGATTGAAGACTCCAGAAGTTTACATCCTCTGAAGTACGGTAGTCATGGATGTAATGCCCCTCTCTTTGGCGCTGTATGGGTTCTGGGTTTATTTGGGACTGGCATGTACTCCCCTCCTCCTCATCCCCCTCCCCACCTCCTCCCCTTCTCCCCCTGTCAGGGCTTGTTGGAGATGATGCACAGCAAGATGAACGACTGGTCCATGGAGTTCATATCCGACATCAAGGCCCTCAGGTCGGGGCGGGGGGGGGGGGCCGGGGGGGGCCACACGGGGGACACGGCCGGTTCGACAGGGGTCCCGCGCGAGCGCTCAAGAGAAATATGCCATTTCGGGGCGGGGGGGGGCTGGGGGTGGCCTTGACGTCTGGTGCTCCGCCCCTGCGCACACTAGCTTTGTGTGTCCCAGTGCGTGTGTGTGCGTGCGTGCGTGTCCGTGCATCATCTTTGACAGCGACTGGAACCCGCACAACGACCTGCAGGTAGAGGGTGTGTGGGGGGCGTTTGTGTGTGTGTGTGTGTGTGTGTGTGTGTGTGTGTGTGTGTGTGTGTGTGAGTGCGTGTGTGAGTGTGTGTGTTAAAGAGCACAAGGAAAACGTTGCGCAAAGACAGTGTATGCGATGCAGCAAAGCGACGGTGAGTGTGTGTGTATGTGTAAAGAACACAAGGAAAACAAAGCGCAACTGTGTGTGTTGGTGTCGCACAGACCCGAGCTGCCCATCCCCACGCCCACGCCAGCCGCCGGCCTGGCCGCGGCGATGGCAGCCGCCGGCGGCGCGCCGGGCAGTGGCGGCAGCGGCGGCGGCGCCAATCGCCGCGTGGCACGTTACACCGGCCTCAACATCCGGGTCAGCCCCGGCAGCGGCGCGGGCGGCGGCGGCAGCGGCGGGCTGGGCGGCGGCGGCGGCGGTGGCGGCGGGCTGGGGGGGCGGAACCGCACTCCCGTGGCGCTGCGAGCGGGTGCGGGAGCTGGGGGCGGCGGCGCGAGCAGCGGCAGCGTAACTGGTAGGTGGGGACTGGGGAGGGTTGTAAATACCAGCCCAAAATAAACCAATCAAGCCAAAGTAGCGGAGCAGAGGCAGAGGCGAAAGTTGCAAGGGCAGGTTGGGAGCACCACGCTCTGGTTTTGCCGTGTGCCTAATGGGAATGTGTAGAAGGGAACGGAAGAAAGAGATAAGGATATTTGTGTGTAGGCAAGGGAAGGCACGCAGCCGCAGTAGCGCGTGCGTCTGGTGGCACCGGGCTACGCCATTCGGGAGCGCTGTCACGCCGTGCTGACATGCCGCTTATGCCATACTGTGCTGCGTATGCCGCGCTTCGTGAGCTCTGTGTGTGTGTATGTGCCGCCGTGCTTGCAGGCAGCCCGGCACGCCCCATGCGTACCTCGCCCTACCTCACCCCACCCTCCGGCGCCAACAACAGCGGCCACGCCGCCAGCCCCGGCACTGCCGGCTCCGCCCACGGCCCCGGCAGCAGCTTCACCGGCGGCGGCCCGCCCTCCCGCGGCCCGCCCTCTCGCACCCGCGGCGCCGCCACCGCCGCCGCCGCGCCCGCCGCCGGCAGCATCCTCAACACGCCCTCCTCCGTCGCGCGTCGCCGCAGCAGCCTAACCGCCACGCCAGCGGTCATCGCCGCCGCCGCCGCCGCCACCGCCGCGGCGGCTGCCGCCGGCGGCTGCTACGACGCACCCGCGGGCGCCCGCAGCCCGCCTAGCGCCGCCTCTTCCCCGTTTGCGCCTGCGGCCGGCTCGCCACAGCCGCTCTCACCGCCCTCGCCGCCGCCGCACCACCCGCTACGTCACCAACCGCAGCAACACCCCGTGCAACAGCACCTGCAGCAACAGCGGAACCTGGAGCGGCGCGACTCCGGCTCCAGCGCCGCCTCCCACTCCCACTCACACTCACACTCACACTCCCAGCCCGTGCCCGACTGGCTGGCGAGGAGCCCCTACCTCACAGGCGGCCCCGGCGGCGGCGGCGGCGGCGCCGTGGCGGCGGCAGCGGCAGCCAACGGTCTCAGCGTGATGGCCGGCCGCCGGCGGCAGTCGTCTGGCGGCAGCACAAACGGCAGCGGCGGCGCCGGCGGCGCCGGTGCCGACGGCGGGCGGCGGTTGTCGGGCCCGGGCCACGTCAGCGGCTCCTCCGCGGCATCCAGCAGCAGCATCTCGCAGATCAGCAGCAGCGGCGGCAGCAACGGCAGCCTAGTCGCCGGCGCGCCGCCGCCGGCCCTCGCCGCGGCCTCCGGCCGGGCCTCTTCATCGGGGGTGACGAGGCTTGCGCAGGCGGCGGCGGCGGCGGCGGCGGCTGGCGCCGGCGGCACGCCCGAGTCGCGGCGGCTGAGTGGCGGCGGCGGTGGCGGCGGCGGCGGCGGCGGCAGCCCCAACGGCAGCGCCAGCACCGGCACCAGCCCGCGCCTGCCGCCGGTGGCTGCCTCGTCGCCGCCGTCGCAGTGCGCGCTGCTGTCCTCGCCGCCGGGCGCCGGAGCCAAGGCCCTCCTGGCGCGCAGGCTGGCCGACCTGTCCGAACTGGGTGGCGGCGGCGGCGGCGGCGGCAGCGGTAGTGGGGGCCCGGGCCGGTCGCCGACCAAGTCAAGCGCAGGCGGCGGCGGCGCCGGTGCGGTTGTGACGACACCGCTGGGCACGCGCGGGCGTGCTGGTGGCGTTGCCGCTGCTGCCGCGGGCCGCTCCGCGAGCAACTCGCCCTACCGGCTGTTCCGGGCCCGCAGCATCGCCGTCGCCAGCGCCGCCGCCGCCGGCACGCCGCCGACACCGTCGGCGGCGGCCCCCCAGTCCCCGGCGGCTGGCGCGGTGGCGCCGCCGCCGCCGCCGCAGCTGCGCCACAGCCGCAGCTTCGGCGTGCTGCGCTCCGGCGGCGGCAGCGGCGGCGCGTACGGCGGGTACGGGCCGCGGTACGGCAGCGCGTCGCGTGGCGGCGGCGGCGGCGGCGGCGGAAGCACGGGCAGTCCGCGGAAGGCCGCGCACGTGAGCCCCGCCTCGCCCAAGTTCCGGTCGCCGCTGGATCTGGACCCGCTGATGCTACAGCCGCACGGGCCGCTGCTCCAGGGCGTCGCCAGCGACCCGACGGCGATGACCTCAGCGGCGGCGCATGACCCGGCAGCGCTGCTGCGGCGGCAGGGCTCCCTCGACGGCGCCGCTGCCGCCGCCGCCGATGCCGCCACCGGGGCCCAGGCTGCCGCCGCCTCGACGCGCAAGTGGTCGCACCTACACCCCGTGGACGCGCCCCAGCAGCCCCACCCGCACGACCTGCTACAGCCGCACCCTCCGGCCGGCAGCAGCAGCAGCAGCAGCAGCAGCTACAGCCATCTGCCCAGCGGGCTACAGCCCAAGCCGCACGGCCTGCAGATGCTGGGCAGCCCCGCTGCCGCTGCCGCTGCCGCAGGTAGCACTGCAACCGGCGGCGCAGCCGGCAGCGCAGCTGGCGGCAACTCCACCAGCGCCGGTGCCAAGCCGCCGCTGCCCCGCACCGGCTCCGGACTGCGTGGCGGCCCCAGCCTAACGCTGCCGCTGTCGCTGCCCGCCACACCGCCGCACCACGCCTCCGCCTCCGCCGCCTCCTCCGTCGGCCTCACGCCGCCCCGCCAGCACCCACACAGCCAGCAGCAGCCCTCTCCAGACCCTGCCGACGGCTGTAGCACGCCCGCCGGCGCCTCCCCCCACACCTCCGGCATCACCAGCGGCGCACTCGGCAGCCCCCTGCCGCTCCCAGCCACCGGCTCCGGCTCCGGCTCCGGCTCCGGCTCCGGCTCCGGCTCCGGCTGCGGCTCCCCGCCCTCCCTGGCGCCCTCGCCCTCCGCCAGCGCCGGCCGCGGCCGCGCCGCCGCCGGCGGCCGCACCGACGGCGACGGCACGCCGACTGCCGCCGCGGCGGCGGCGGCGGCGCCGTCGCTCTTCTGCTTCCACCCGCCGTCGGCTGCCCACGCCGCGGCCGCAGGCAGCCCCAAGGCCGTGTCACTGCCCGGCGCACCCTCGCCCTACTCCGTGTCCCCAGCTGTGCACGCCCACGCCCTCGGCTCCGCCGCCGCCGCCGGCGGCGCCGCCGCCGCCGCCGCCTCGCCGCACACGCCGAGCAACCCGCCGGGTGCCTCCGGCTGTGGCGGCGCCTCCGCCTCCACGACCACGGCCACGCCCTCGCCTGCGTCGGTCAATAGCCGCGCCGCCGCCGCCGCCTCTGCTACTCACAGCTCCGGTGGCCGCGGCGGCGGCGGCGGCGGTTCGTCGGTGCGGCGGGGTGGCAGCCGTGTGGGCGTGTCGGGCCGCGCCGCCGGCGCCGCCGCTCGCGGCACGCCGGGCAGCGGCGGCGGCGGCGCCATCATTGTGCGGGCCAGTCCCAACCACACCAGCCCCTATGAGCAGGTGAGCGCTGTGGCAGCAGTAGCAACATAAGCAGTAGCAACATTAGCAGTAGCAGCAGGAGTCGCAGCAGTAGCAGTAGCAGCAGCAGCGCTGCCACCATCAACATCTGTCTCCATGCGTTGCCTGCAGCCGAGTCAGCACGGGGATGGGCCGGGGTGTTCGCCGCCATCCGCAAACATGTCCACGTGTCACCCACCTTCCACACCCGCTTTCCACCTTCGGAACTGCAAAAGAGTAACCCTTCCTCCTACCACGCCTACCATTCCTCACCCAGCTCTTCGCAATTGTGCGTTACTCCCTTCCTCCTGCCCACCCCCACCTCCCTCCTGCCCCTCCCTCCTCCCCACCCCCACCCCTACCCCCACCCCCTCCTGCCCCTGCCCTGCCCAGCTCAAGTCGGACCTGTCTCTGACTCTGGCGCTCAAGTCCATCAGCAATGAGGCACGCAAGGACGACCTGCTCAGCAGTCGAGTGGCGCACTGGAAGGAGGAGATCCGGTGAGGAAGGGGGAGGGGGAGGAGCAGGAGGATGCTGCTCCCCTTCTTTGGCTCGGTTTGGTTTAGTTTAGGGCTGTTATGTGTATTCCCGCCGCTGCTGTTATCTCCTCTAGCCTGCCGCACTTCTTCGTACCAATCTTTGCGACCCCCTTCTTCTTCTCCTCCTTCTCCTTCCTCCCGCTGCCGCAGCTCCCGCGGCGAGGAGCTCAAGGCGGCTGTGGGCGAGTGGCAGTCGCGGCACCAGCTTGAGCGCGTGCTCACCACCGGCTTCCTGGACGGCACACACCCCATTGTGGACACCTACGAGCTCAAGGTGGGGGCAGGGGGGGGCTTGGGTGGGGGGAGCTGGGGTGGGGGCTTTGGGGGTAAGTGTGGGGGGCTGGGTTTGCCGATACCAGCTCAAACTAAACCCAACCCAGGTGGGGTGGGAGCTGGAGATGGGGAAATGGGGATGGGGTTGTAGATACCAGCCCAAGGTGGGGGGAAGCTGGAAGGGCACTTTATTTTGTTATTTTTGGGGGGCAGCTGGAGGCGGGGAGGCTGCGGGTAACGAAAGCAGAAGGGATCGGGGAGGGGGCAAATGGCGGGAGGAGGGTGGGCGCCTGCGCACAGGCTTAAAGCGCGGTCTGCCCTGAAACAGAGCGCCACCCCGCCCCTCCCGCTGGCATCATTTCCCTGAGAGCACACGGGGAATACCAATACACGCAGGACTGTGTGTGCGAGGCGGTGTCCCATTGTCACCTATGTGTGTATGTGTGCCCCCTGTGTGTGTGTGTGCAGGTGCGCCTCGAGCACATGCTGCGGCGGCTGCAGGTGCTTCAGGAGGCGGCGGCGGCGCAGAAGCCCAACGCGGTGCTGGACCCGCAGCCTGCAGCCGCCGCCGCCGCCGCCCCGGCTGTAGCAGCAGCAGCGGCTGTAGCAGCAGCAGCCGGCGGCCACGGCCACGGTGGCAGTAGCACTGGAGGGGGTGGCCATGCGGGGCACGACGGCAGTAGCAGTGGCAGTGCCGGCAGTAGCAGCGGCAGTGGCAGTAGCAGCAGCAGGCCGGGTGGCGGGGGTCTGTATGTGGGCGGGGCGGTGTGTGCCGACTCGCACCACATCCTGCGCCACCTGGGCATCACACACATCGTCAACGCCACAGAGGTGCGGATCAGTGGGTGGTGGGGGTGGGTTGTAAATGCCAGCCTTAAGTAAACAAAGCTGCGCAGGGGAGCAGAAGGGCGTGTTTGCAGGGTAAATCCAGGCTTTTGACCCCCTCCCCCTCCTCTCCCTGCATTTATGTGACTGGGTGGGCTCCTGATGATGATTTGGTAGATGGAATTTCTCTTTGGGCCCGGGCATATAAACCCCCCACTCAACCCCATCCCCCCCCCCCAATCCTCCCTCAGGAGCTGCTGCTGCCGCCCGCCTCCACCGGCTTCACGGTGCTGCGTGTGCCGCTTCGGGACGTGGACGAGGAGGACATCGCCGCGCACTTCGACAGCGTCACAGCCTTCATACAGGTGGGGGAGCAGGCGGGGGGGGGGAGGCGAGGGGGGGGGGGTGCCGTTCATGACATTAGTTAAATGGGGGGCGTGCCGTTCATGGAGGATTGAGATGGGGGGGCTGTGAGCGAGGGGCGAGGGGCGAGAGGGGACCCTATCCGCGTGATTCCCAAACCCGTATCTAAGCACCTCGTGCTTATTACCGGGATTCGCAAACCCAACCCAACCCAACCCCATTCCACCCCGCCACCCACCCACCTCCAACCCAACCCGGCCCCCTGTGCAGTCCTGCCACTCGGCCGGCGGCAGTGTGTTGGTGCACTGCAGCGAGGGCAAGAGCCGCAGCGTGACGCTCGTGCTGGCCTACCTCATGCGCGCCCGGGGCTGGAGGCTGAGGGAGGCAGTGGAGCACGTCAAGTGAGTCAGGGGGGGAGAGGGGGGCTGGGGGGGAGAGAGGGCGTGGGGGGGGAGGCGAGGCCATGTCCGGGGAGGGGGGGGGTGTAGATACCAGCCCAAACGTCGCGGCACTCCACAGTAGTCCCCCAACCTCGAGCGTTGGTACGGTGTGGGGTGCGGGTTTGCTGTCCACGCTGGTGGTTGGGTTTGTGTGCCCTGTGTTGCGCATTCGACGACATAGGGCCGTACGGCCCTGCCGCCCCCATCGTTCCCCATTCCCCACCTCCACCCCACTCACTCCCCACCTCACCCCACCAACCCACTCCCCAACAACCGCACCCTCACCCACCCCGCACCCCAGGTCCCGCCGCCCGGTGGCCAACCCCAACGCCGGCTTCATGTCGCGCCTGCTGGCCTACGAGCGGCAGCTGCACGGCGCCAACAGCTACGTACCGCACACCAAGAAGACCAAACCCGAGCCCGTCACCTGCCCCGTGTGCGGCGCCGCGGTGGGCGTCAGCAGCGCCTCGCTGGCGGTGCACATGAAGAGGGCGCACCCGCCCGAGGCCAAGGCGGCGGCGGCGGGCGAGGGCAAGGCGGCAGATGGCAAGGCGGCAGATGGCAAGGCGGCGGGCGACGGCAAGGCGGCAGGTGGCAAGGCGGCGGGCGACGGCAAGGCGGCAGATGGCAAGGCGGCGGTGAGGGACGCCAAGGCTTGAAGGGCGCGCCACGTGCCCATTCATTCATCCCGGCAAGAAGCGCTGCCAGGGCGCCCGAGCAGGCGCCGGGGTGGCGCGGGCTTGAAGGGCGCAGGCTCCGAAGGCGCCGCCCCGGCTGAGGCGCTGCGCCCAAGGCAGGGCGCGATGCGGCACAAGGGTGTGAGCGGTACGGCGCAGGGACGGTGCGGTACGGCACAGGGGCGGTGCGGGCGCGGGCCGGCGTTGGGCAGCGGGCAGGGGGCGGCTGTGGCGCTCACCACAGGATGTGTATTACAGCTTGGGCGGCAGGTGTGGCGCCGGCTGTCGGGCAACCTGGGCCATGTTAACGAAGATGAATTCAAATTGCGTATTGGGCCATGTGACATAGCATATGTACAGCGCGCCACGTATGCATTCATCTAGGAAGGGCCATTGATGTACTTGGGAACTCAGACAGGCTCTAGGCTTTGTGAACTGGAAGGGCAAGGGAAGATACACACGTGCGTGTGTTTTTGGGCTGAGCCCCCTGAGCGAAGCGATCCAGGGGGGGCGAAGCCCCCCAGGATTGCCCCTGTCCGTGCCTGCCTGCCTGGGTGCCTGCCTGCGTCGACAAAAAGTACCAAACTGGCGCAAACCGCGAGCGCCACGTATTATAAATTGCTATTCTCTATTGTAGAAAAATAGGCGGCAGGGAAAACTCGGCCGGAGCGAGAAGCGACCTCGCGAGTCCATGGACATCTTGACTTTCTTCAGTCCGCGAGTATAGCTCTCGGGCCTTGAATATCTTACATCCATGTGTCGAAACATGTCGACGACAAGCGTCTTGGGGCAAGAGTGTTGAAAGTTTGTGCAACAGCCGAACCATGCGTGCAGATCCCACCTTAAATGCGTCGCGGCCCCGGTCGCGCCCGAGCCCGGCTAGCCGTTTGTGGTGCTTGTGAGGGATTTGGAATGAGGTACCACGGGCTCATGTGTGGAGTGGCGTGGACAGGGCGTGGCGGTGCCTTGGCACGGCGTTGGCATACCCCTTTGCCAGTCCCGCTGGGCTTGCAAGGGTGCTGTTCATGTCGCCGGTGCCCATCATGACATCCCTTGCTCTATCAGGGGCTCAGCCCATTTTCCAGCTGTACAAAGCTGACACCCCTTGTTGGGTGGGGGCCTTGCACCCGGGTGCGTGAAGGTGGCACGTGGTGTTGTGCGAATGAGGCGCCGGAGTAACGCCCGAGCTCGCGGTCGGAATGCTTGTGGAAGGAAGTTGGAGGGATTGTAGTTACCCGTCCCAGCAACTAAACCGAACCCAATGCAAAAGAGCGTGGGGGTTTGGCCCCCGGGGGAGTACTGCATGGTGTGATCAGGTGTGATCCCGATGTGATCCGTTACGGCACTCGCGCGCGGCAGCACCGGTAGCCTTGCAAGGCGTGCGGCGGCTTGCACTGGGCACGTTACACATGTACGGCTGTGCGACAGCCACAAGTGCTGTGTTCGGCGGTTCCGCATCATCTCTTACTGGATGGTCGATAGCCACACTGGGGCCCCCATCTTCATAAACATGCCCCCTTGGTCAATCATGCCACGTTGTTCAGTAACTGGAGTCGACACAGGCATGCCTCAGTCACAGGGCGTGCTACACGCGTGCGTGTGCCGCTGGCCATGCACACAGCGCCTCAACATAAGAACATGTAACCAGATGATGTAATACGGATAATCTTAGCGCATAAAAGGACTCCCACAAGTGTATCACTTGCACGCTTTATTTGTTTCGTGCTGTGGACTGAGTAGAGTCTGGCCGCGGGCCGTGCAACTACCGTGTCGCACGTCACGAAAGAATAACCCTTGCCTTCCACGTACACGCGTGCGGCCGGCCCCCGGCATGTGTAAACGGAAAACAACACGAGACGCGCAGCCTGCATCTAGGATTGGAACATTATATGTGTGTGCACTCCTGCCTACTTCCCCCTTCTCCCGCATCCCTCCTGCCGCATTTGCATCTCCATCCGACCTCCTGCCAGTGGCCCCTGGCGCCACTACTTGCGGCCAGGCTGAGCGCCATTGACATCAAGTAAGCTTAGTTCCAGGATGGTTCCACCCCCCTTCCAAACATCACTGCATAGCCCCACGGCCTGTGACACGCGCTATGCAGCCGCCACGAAGCAGCCGCACGTGGAGACGCCGGTCAACTGAGGGCCCCTCTGCATTTGATTGTCATCTCCCGCTGCGTCGTCGCCGCCACACGTCCGCCGCTCTCGCTCTCACGCCGCTCTGGCTGCTGCCCTCACCGCCCCAATGCCCTCCCTGCCCCCACTGCCCTCACTGCCCCCACTGCCGTCCCTGCCCTCACAGCCCTCACAGCCCTCACAGCCCTCACTGCCGGGGCAGTCCCGCGAACGAGGCCGTGGCCGCCTGCTGCGCGGGCGAGCGCAGTGTGGAGGGCCGGCCCACATCCATGGAGCCTGTGACGAGGAATACCCTCACAGGTCAGTAACAAAACATCTCAACTGTCCGGTTGCTCCCTACTTCCTACGGCACCACAGCTGTGCTTGCACCTGGACGTACCGCACCCCACGCCCAAGCGCGCCACGCACAAGCGCGCTGCAGCACAGCCCATCCCCCCCCCCTGCCCCAGCACCTCCCTGCCCCATCGCCTCCCACGACCGCCTCCCCTGCCCCATCGCCCCCCCCCTGCCCCATCTCCCCCCCTGCCCTCTCGCCGCCCCTTCCCCAGCACCCCACCTGTGAGGTGGCGCTGCGTGCGCTCCCAGCTGCCCAGGCCGTTGAGCGACCGCGTGGCGCTCTCGTACTCCTTGTAGCCCATGATGCGCTGCCGGGCCGCCGCATACGCCTCGGCGCTGCCGCCGTAGGGCGAGGTGCCGGCGGTGGCGGGCCGCTGGCGGCCGGTGGAGAAGCCGGAGGAGCCCAGGCCGCCGCTACCCCAGGTGTTGGAGCCGACGCTGTGCGGGGCGAGGCGGGGGTGGGGTGGGGCGAGGCGGGGGTTTGGCAGGCGTGTAAATTGAATGGGTGGGGCGGCGACGGAATGCGGGGGAGGGGAATGGCGCAAGGGGTCGGTATGGGTTTGGCCGCAGGACGGCGGTAGCCCTGGGGGCCCGCAGCAGCCCGTGAAGGCAGGTGCACCGTACGGTGTGCCGCCACCATCATCGGCGCTGTCGCCGACTCGTCGTGCTGCTCGGGCCCCTCAGTGTCCGGTTGGTTGGCTTGCCCAGTCGGTTGGCTTGCTTTAGGTTCTGGAATGAGCCACCCCTCAGCCCCTCACCTGCCGTACAGGGTGGCCTCCTTGGGTGACACCTCCCACATGCTGCCGCCGCCCGGCTCCATGGAGGGCAGGTAGCTGCACGTGCGCACAGGGGCGGACGGGGGAGGCAGGCAGGCAGGCCGTGAGCAAAGCGAAGCAGAGCAGCACGATTATGCGAACCTGGCGCTAGGTGTGTGCAGTATACGTGCGTGTGGGTGATGAAAGCCACGAAAGCCACGAAACCTCAGCTGCTGCTCTGAATGTTTGCTGCACATCACATCTAATGGCCCACACGCACACACGCACGCACACGCGCTCACTCGGGGAGCCTGCACTCAACCACCCACCCGCTCCCTGCCTCGCCCACCCACCCCTCAGGCCGCCCTCACCGGTACTTGGAGCCGATGAGCTTGATGCGGCAGGCTCCGGGCGTCTCGCGAACCGCCAGCTGCGGGCCCGGCCCCACGTCCTCCTGCTTCAGGTGCGGCGGCACCCAGTGGTAGCGGCTGTCGGGCACGTCGGGCGCGTCCACAATGTGGTGGTCTGCATCGGGAGGTAGGGTGGGAGGGGCGGCTTGGCAGGGGCGGGGTCGGCGCAGTACGCAAAGTATCGGTGCAGGCAGAGAGCCGAGGCGGGCAAGCGTGTGTGCGAGCGGGGCGGGGGTGGGTGGGTTGGGTGCTGGAGTGGGGTAGTTATACGAACAATGAAACGGAGACTAGCCACGCCGAAACGCCGTAGAAATTACGGATACCTAACGAACGTGTGTGTGTGTGTCACGTCTGCTCACCATCCCCTCCATCTCACCTCGGCCCGTCCAGTAAACGACTTTGCGTGTCTTGTACGGCCCTGACGCCCCCAGGCTGCCGTTCGTGTCGCGCGAGCCGCCCGTGTCGCGCGTGCGTGTGGCCCACGGCTGCTGCCCGCTGCTGCTGGGTGCGGTGGCCTCCGCGCCCGCTGCTGACTTGGGCGCGACTGCACCGGGCCGCTCTTCATAAGCGTGTGTGTGGACGCTGCCAATGAGCTTGGCGGCGGGGCCCGCTGGCACGCGTGCGGGTGCCGGCCTGCGAGTACGAGGCGACAGCGATGTCAGGGGAAAGCCCTTTCGTCAGGGCTTATGCGGGGACCGCCTATCAATGCTGAGGCAGCGGTCTCTAAATACGGGCACAATAATATGGCCCCAGGTTCGTCGCGGCTGAGGACGCGCAGCAGGTCGCTCGAAGCCGACGTGTGCGCAGTCACTAGTACTGTGAGCCACTTGGTTTGGCCCCGCCGGCGTACCTTGCACTCTGAGCCCGCTGAGAGTAATACAGCGTAAGAGTGCTGTTTCTAAGGTCGTTCCTGCGGGCGTCGGGAACAAAAGGGCATAGGTGAGGCCGCGGTAACCTCCTCACCATCAACACATGCGCCCAAACGCGCTGTTTGTCAGCAGAGTGCGCGCTGACAGCTCACCCTCCCTCCATGATTGCGCTGCCGGTAAGTATAAGCGGCTTTGCGGAACAAGGTAGTTTGGGGAGTTTGGGGGCTTCTTGTTTTACTTTTAGTGTCTAGAGACCTGTAAGTTGGCCTTGTTTATCGCTCGGAGTTGATGTGATTATGATATTCTGCTTGCGCTGTTGCGCTCAAATGACAACTCGAAGAAACAGTGCCCGGATGATGGAGGATGGCGGACATTCCAGCGTCGCTCCACGCGGTAATTGTACGTATTTACATTTCATATCATTGCACACCAGGTCGTGCGAGGAAGCCTTCGTCCCTCTTCTTGCGACTCGGCACGAACCCGGAGACCCTTGGAGGCGCGTCACATCAACCTCCCTCGCCCTTAGCCTGTTTCCTGGCGTGTCTTCCAGTACCCCGGGTTTTTCCATGAAGAGTTGTTATGTTACCTCGCGTTAGGCGATGCGACCAACATCAGGGAATCGAGGGGGCAGAACCAGGGGCGGTACCGCGGTGAAGGGTGGGCGGGTGCGAGCAGACAAAAAGCCCGCCGTCCGGCAGAGCAGGTTGGAAGCACGAAAGTAATTTATGGCACCTGACGTATGTAAGGTCATCTATTGGGGCTTGATCAATTTCGTCTGGGGTGGAGGGGGGGAGGGGTAAAACAGACCTTCATGCGGGTCCGCACACTGCAGTGCCCTAAAAGAGCGCCAGGCAGAATGCCAGCCGCCTTGTACAAAGCCCTCGATATGCTGTAGCTCTCTTTAGCTCACATACTCTAGAAACGACGACGCGACTAAGTTTTAAACTCGTCACGGCCCTGCCCTCGCTGAAGGTCGCACTTGTTTTGTGACGTTTAGCTGTAACAACTAGCGCACAACTGTGTGAGTCGCAAGTCACAACATCACGAAGGTGGCGTAAACGTCTGGGCCATCTGGGACCTGATACAGACCCAATACAAAGAGTCGGCAGTGAGCTGCGCACAGACGACATGCAGGAGCTCCATTAGCTGGATGCTTCGACCAGCATGCAGGGGGGCCCGAACCGGGCCGTAGAGCTCTCCAAGCTCTCGCCGCAGCACGGTGAAGCAGGGCCGTCTGGAGAGCCTAACACTGCACAGCCGTCCAGTAGCAACTTGACCCATGAGAATGGAGGCGCAGCGGCGCCTCCGCTTGACCAGCTCGCGAGCCCCAAGTCGCTTCTGCCTTGCAAGAGCATCTTGAAGTCAGCGGACTCCATACGCAACAATGAAGCGAACTACAGACGCAATATTTCATGGCAAGATCAATACGGGCAATCTCTTACACAAGTCGTCGAGTTTGAGCCCAGGTGAGAAGAACAGTTCAGCCCACACATGGCGAACGGGCCGCGTTCAGGGCACATCTCATTCGATGCTGCGTGAACTCTCTATGCATGCGGGCGATGGGGCCATGTGCGGCTGAGCGCGTGCAGTGCACGCAGGCCGGTTCAGTGCGCGCTTCTTGCCCGCTTCGTCGGACTCCACCTTTTCCCACCTTACCGCCCGCCGACGCGTGCTGCCCTGTGCCGCGCAGTGAGCACGCTGACAGCGAATACGACGACCTCGAAGCGGAGAGGGGCTGCTGCGTGGTCATGTAGCGGCTGAGCAGGCCGTGGGCTCGGGGCCACCCGCTGCGCAGGCGGCAGGAGGCGCGGCATGATGGCAGCAGGGGCCGGCGCCGCCTGGTGCTGGCAGGACAGGGCTGGGCGGCGCGTTGCTGGGGGCGCAGGCCATGCGGCAGTGCAGGCGCGGTAGCGTGCAGTCCTGCAGCCGCATCCGCCTGCCGCTGCGAACCCAGCAGCCATTGCGGCAGCAGCAGCAGCTGCAGGGTGCTGCAGGGTGCAGGGTACAGTCATGGCACACGCAGAGGGTGTCAGCTGCTGTGGCGCAGCGCTGCATAAAGCGGGCGGCTCCGCGGGCGGCTGCGCGGGCACGTGCGGTGTGGTGCCGGGCGGTGCGGATGCGAACTGGAGGCGGCGGCTGTCGGGGCTGCTGCCGCAGGCGCTGCCTGGGCTTCCCTCCTGCTGCACTGGCGCTGTCATGGCAGATGCAGTGGATGAGAGTGTATGCAGGCTGCGGACTGCATTCATGCAGCGTGTAAAGCGTGTGATGTGATTTGGGTTGGCCGTGTGTGCGTGCGTGTGGCTGCTGCGGTATGGAAATGCGCGAATGGGATGTGGGTTGGGGGATTTGGGGTTTGGGCGGCATTGCGGGACGCACCGCAGAGGAGTGATTTGCCCTCGGTCGATTTTCCTTAGCCGGGCGACATGCGGGGCATGCGAGTGTAGGGTGACGTTGCTCCACGGCAAAGCTTAAGGCTCAGGGCAGGACGCGCCGCGCTGTTGTGCAGGTATGCGTGTAAAGTGAGACGGGAACGGCAAGCTGGGTCGTTGGTTGTGTTTCGGACTTGTCGAATGCGCTGTGCCGATGCTCTGTGCCGCACACACGCCGTCTCGGCGCTCTCATTGGGTCGTCTGGTTTCGTGCGGATCTCGTGCGGCAGCTGATGGGCGATTCGTATGAGCTACCGTATCATTCTCAATGATGGGCTGGCTGTTGGGTTGCATGGTGGGGCATGTGCCAGCTTAGGTGGAGTCGCGAGGCTGAGGACGTGAGGACCACCCAACCCAGGCTGGCTGCTGGACAGCGCCCACAACTACGGTATGTGCTGCTGCCCGAGGGGCCGCCAGGGCAGCTGCGGGCGCGCACTGGCGCCTTGCTGCCGAAGACTGCCCATGCATACCTGCGGCATTAGTGCTGCACATCGATTGTAATGACTGCATGGCTATGTTGGCGGCAGCAGACGTCACGAACTGCGGCCTCTGCATTCAGGTGGGGGCGTGCAGGCGTGTGGCGTGTTGCAATGCCGCGGTTCGCCGCTGCGGGCGGCTGCAGTGCTGGGGCGCGTTGACAGGGAGCCTACTAGTTGAGCAAGGTGTGCGTGAAACGGCGCGCGCTGCAGGCAGGTGGCTTCGTGAAACGTTGTGGCAGGAGACGCTGTAAGCCGCATGGCAGGCAGGACCGCAGTGCGCCAGCAGGGCGCTATGCGCGCAGGTGTGTGAGGACAGCCCGCAGCATCAGGGATCAAGCCGGCACAACAGAGTTGCACGGGACTTGGTCGCGTCCCGCATGCCCGCTCCATTTGCGCTTCAGCTGGTGCAACTGTGGAACCCGCTGCGCACAACCACAGCCTGGGTCGCTCAGCGCGCGGACGCGCGGTACGGTATCAGGGCCATGACCAGGATGCAGACAACAAACGACAACAGCCAACCGCTCAGCAAGGCCAGCCGCGCGCTCACGCACTGCCGTTGCGAATTGTTTGCTGTCGACTGGGAATCAGCGCACCCTACGAGACTTCACAAACCTGCCTTGACCCTGTCCCATAGCACAGCCAGCCGCTCGGCCACGCCATTCCATTACACCGGCCTCTGCGGCCAGCCCACCGTCGAGTGCTCCTCTGACTGATCCCTGCGTCTGCACTGTGGGTTCGGCTAGGGCCACTCCAGCGTTTCCCGGGGTTTCTCAGGCCGCATGCACCACTTTCAGACAACACATGGAACTCCAAGACTGCCCTATTTGGCGGCACCATTTGGTGATTTGGCCTTGCACCGCCGTTGTCAGGCTTGCCAATGGCAACATGAAATGGCTGAGGCTCTGAGCATACGCGCGCGCTGTGGTTTGCCATCGCACCCAACCACACAGTCGCTATCCTGTGCCGTGCCAAGCCACCCCATGCCACGCTATTGCCCGTCACCGCCACTGCCGCCACCACCTCCGCCGCCGCCGCCGCCGCCTCACAGCCCCAGCGCCGCCTTCTCAGTCTCGTAGATGACCATGCGGTACAGCTTGATGACGAAGGTCTCGGTGTCGTTGTCCAGCACGGGCGCCAGCTCGGCGTGCAGCTGCTCGGGGCCGGTGCGGTTGCCCAGCAGCTTCACCACGTAGTCCACCAGGGTGGGCTCAGGCACGCCCAGCAGCTGCTCCACCTTGCCCGCCACCCAGCCCTGCGTGTGTGTGTGTGTGTGTGTGTGTGTGTGTGTGTGTGTGTGTGTGTGTGTGTGTGTGTGTGTGTGTGTGTGTGTGTGTGTGTGTGTGTGTGTGTGTGTGTGTGTGTGTGTGTGTGTGCAGGAGTTAACTCTGAACCAATCCCGTAAGGAAACAGTCGCGCTGCAAGGAGAAACTGCAGCCGCATTGGCGAGCTTGTGTGCAGGGGTCACGAAAGCACAAGAAGAAGGTGCGATGAGCACTTGTCGGAACAAAGCACGAACTGAGAGGGCTGCAAGAGCCGAGGTGTCGCGCGGAGAGAGAGCGCTGGACGAACCGGGTTTGGGGGCACGGGCGCTCGGATGACATGGATGCAGGCGTTGGTGCACAACCGGTGAGGACGCAAGGAAGGGCGAAACCTGAGCCCTTACGCCCCCAACCGCCGCCACCACCACCAGCGGCGCCGCCCCCGCGCACCCGGAACTTCTCGCCCATGGTCGCCGCGTTGTAGTGGTCCCACTTGATGGCGTAGGAGAAGACGCCGTCGCGCGCGGTGGGGATGGTATCCATCATCGCCTGCGCCGTACGCAGAGGAGAGCATTGCCAACGAGTTTAATCATGAACAATTATAAAAATGTTGCGTACACAAGCGGCGTCAATTACATGATATCGGCACCGAAAGGAATGGCAAAGGCTGCGGCTCCCACCTTGAGTGCGGCCTTGGGGTCGGCCGGCGGCGGCGCGCCGCCGCCCGGCCGCCCGGAGGCGCCTGGCGGGCCGCCCGCCGGCGCATCCGACACGGCCGCCAGCTCCTCTTCACTGTAGCGAATGGGTTTCTGCGGAGGGTGGGGCGGGGATTGCGAGGTTAGGGCGCAGTGGGAACAAGGCAGGTGGTGGGGTGGGAAGCGCTGACATTTATGATTAGCAGGTCCAGGCCTTCAGACCGCCCAGTACCAACACCGGGGGGTGACGCCCGATCCAGTCCCATGTCCCCAAGCGGCCTCGACCCGCCCGCCCTGCGCCCCGCTCCACTCCCGAAACCCCCCTTCCCGCCCAACAACACGACCTCCTCTGCTCACCAGTTGCCGCTTGTGCGTCGTCTCCTCCTCATCCGCAAACATGGCCGCAAGCGCCGCCGTGTTGCGCATGCCGCCCCGACCCGAGCCAAACGCCACGCGGCCCGCCGGCGGCGGCGCCGCCGGCCCCGTCGAGCCCGACACCACGCCCCCGCCGCCGCCGCTGCCGCCTCGCCCCGGCGACTCACTGCCCGCCCTCGCCGACCCGTGCGGCTCCGACTTTACGGATGGGTAGGGGAACTGCGCCGGCGTCGGCGCCACCGGCGCGCGCGCCGCCGCCAGCATGGCCTGGTAGATGGGGTCGTTCGTGTCCACCTCGGGCTCCTGCTTAGGCGGCTCCTCTTTAGGCGCGCGGCTCTCCGCCTTGAGCAGGTGCGGCGGCACCGCCGGCGTCTCCTGCACGCCGCTGGCGGCGGGGCCGGGCGTCACCTCGCGCGCGCTGGCCTCCGCGGCGGCGGCGCGGCGCGCGGCGGCGCGGCGCTCCTCTTCCCGCGCTTCGCGCTGGCGGTCGATGTCGTCTTCCTCCTCCTCCTCCAGTCGGCGCTTCCGCCGCTCCATGGACTTGCGGCTGCAGGGAGGGGCAGATGACGGCGGGGAGGGGCCATTGTTGTTGCGTGCTGTTGTATTATTGCTGTGCCCCAGTGTTCAGTGTCTGCTATGCGGTACGCCGTGTGGGACACACTTATTTCGCCCTCCAAGCCCCCCAAGCCCCACGCCATCCCGCGCATCCACCGGTGCACGCTTGCACGCACGTGCCCCGAGGACCCCCTCCCTACAACACACACATACACCAACAGATGTGCCACCCGCCCTGCCCCTCCCAGCTCCCCCCCCCCGCCCCTCCCCCAACCCCCCTCCCCGCCACTCACGTTCCTCCCAGCGGCCTGCGCTCCCAGGGCTCCCGCTCGTCCTCGCTGTCGTACAGCTCCAGGTCGTCGCGCGCGCCCCGCCGCCAGTCCGCCTCGGCCGCAGCACGCCGCTCCCGCTCGCGCTCGCGCACCGCCACGCGCTCCCTGCTCGGGCGGAGCCGAGCCGATTTGCAGATGCAGACGCAGGCAGGTGTGGTGAAGGTGATGGTGGTGGATCGCACGCGATGATGTCGAGTGTGAGGTAGGTGAAGAGGTGGCGAAGAGGTGGTGAAGGGGTGGCAGGAGGCGAGGACGGCCGCGGAGTCGCATGTGGGGAGGGTGGAGGAAAGGGAAAGGGGGAGGCAAGGTGACGCCGGGGAGCAGTGGGCGCGAGGGAGGGCAGTGGGCTGGCTGCGGGCTCCATTGCACAGGTCGGCACAAGGAAGGGCGGCTGGGCGGCGCTCAGCGCAGCTCCTCACTGGCTGCCTCTCCAGGTGGTCCAAGGCACATGCACAAACGCATTCACAAAACACATACGCACAGCCTCCTATCACCCAGCTAGCTGCTTGGAACCCGCGCCAGGCGCTCTGGCGGGCTTGACCTCCACCATCCATACCGGTGGACCCTTACTAAAACCACCACCGGGCCGCCTCCGGCCTGGCGCCGCATGGAGCAGCCGCAGCCGCAGTGGCAGCGGCAGCCGCAGCCGAAGCGGCAGCCGCAGTGCCAGCAGGATGTTGGGAGGCAGCGGAGCAGTGCATGACGACTGTGTGTGTGTGTGCCGAGGCGGCGGCCGCAGGGTGGCAGCGTGCGAACACGAGCGCACGCTGTCCCTCTTGTGCGAGCAGTGCGGTGCGCGGCGTGGTGCGCCGGGAACGCGTGAGAGTGTGAGTGCGAGCATGTGGGTGTCAGATGCAGGCAAGAGTGCGTGGGTATGTGTGTGTGTGGCCCCGTGGCGGCTGGAGGGAGGAGCGGCAGCCGTTGACACGAGCAACGGCTGCCGCTGAACACACCGTCCCGCCCGCAGTGCCCCCCATTTGCCCCTGACGTCTACACCATATGCCCCGCCCCCTCACCCGGCCCCGCTGCTACTGCTACTGCTACTGCTACTGCCCTTTTGTGGCTGCTTTACGCCTACGCCCCCTCCAGCTCCTTACCTCCCATGTGCGCTACGACACATGATGCATCATTCACGGGCTGCTACGTGAGGGCGCTGCTGAGGCTGAGGCTGAGGCCCGCTGCTGCACCCGCAACCCCCGCCACGGACCACGCCTGCGGGTGTGCGGGCGGTGTGGGGGTGCTGCAGGCAGCAGCACGGACGCCGCCCCTTTCTGGAACCCCGCCCCTCTTCCAGGGCCTCTCCGTCTTTCCCTTTCTCTTGGCAGCACCAAAGCCCATCACGCACTAGGATCCAACCCAGCTCAGCTGCTGGCAGCAACGCCGACAGGCACAGCTGGGGTACCCGCGTGCGCGCATGCCGTTGATCGCATGCAGTGCGGCCGCCCGGTGGGCTGCGACCCACCCCCACAGCGTTTCCGCCCCGCCCTTTCCTCCACCACGTGCTCCTCTCCCTAGTGCGGTGCGGCACCTCTGGACGCACCTCTCGTATCGCTCCCATTCCCTCAGCCGCGCCTCGTACTTGGCGTCCAGCTCGCGCCGCCGCTCGTCATCCTTGCGCCGCTCCGCCTCCGCCTCGCGAGCCCATTCGCGCTCGCGGTCGCGCTGCGTGCGGGAGGAGAGGGAAACAATAGTATGGCTAGGTAAGAGGATGGCGACATGGCTGGTTGGGCGAGAGTTGGACTAGAATGCAGTGAAAGCAAAGCACGTGGCGGCTGGAAGTGACAGACGGCTGCCGCCGCCTTGAACACACTCGCAGGCATCCCGCAGTCGCCTTCCGTCCTGCCGCCTCCGCCCGGCCCCCTCCGCCCTCTCACCTCGCGCTCCCGCTCCCGCTCGCCTTCACGGTCCCGCTCACGGCCCAAGCCCTTGCCGCCGCTGCCCGGCGTCGCGCCGCCGGCTCCGCCCAGCTGCGCGAGGAAATCGTTCGCCGCCTGCGCCGCGCTGCCGCCGCCGCCAGGCAGCGGTGGCGGCGGTGGCAGTTTCCCCCGCGTCTTCTCCTCCCGCTCCGACACCACACTCATCACCACCTCCAGCACGCGGTTGTCCGCCGCCGCGTCCTCATCCGCCTCGCCGTCCTCGCCCTCCTCCCTCCCGTCCGCGCCCCCACCGCCGCCGCCGCCCTCCGCGCCCGGCGCCTCGCCGCCCGCCGCCGCCGCGGCCTCCGCCGCGGCCTTGTCCGCCGCGGCCCTGGCCTTGCGCTCCGCCTTCTCCGCCGCCTTCTGCGCCTCGTACTGCTCCGTGTACTTCTGCGTGGCGGCGTTACATTTGAGCAGCAGCTCGCTGCCATCCAGCTTGAGGCCGTTCAGCAGCCGCATGGCTCGCAGCACGCCCTCCGCGTCCTCGAACTCGCAGAAGCCAAAGCCCTTGGGCTGCTTGGTGTCCGGGTCCACCTGCCGCTTCCAGGACTTGACACGGCCGCAGGCGTCCAGCAGGTCGCGCACCACCTCGTCCGGCACGGAGCCGGCGATCTTGCCCACATACACCGTGGTGCTCTTCTCAGCGATGGAGGGCGGCACGTACACTGCGGGCCGGGCATGGAGGCGCGTGCGTGTGTGTGTGTGTGTGTGTGTGTGTGTGTGTGTGGATGGCGCGCAAGTGAGTTTGTGTCAACGGCGAACAGGAAGAGCGTGGCTGTGTGGGTGGCTAGGAAGGCGAGGTGAGCGCGAGGTGAGGGGGTAGGAGGCGCGCGGCAGGCGGCCCGCTGTTGCGGCCGCGAAGGACACGCTCGGGCCATGCGCCGCGCGCACCCTGCACTGGCGTGTTGCCGGCGTGGCCCCGACAGCCGTTGCCACCACGCTCTCACCTGACTTGGCTAGCGCGCTGGCACCGCCCATGCCTGGGCGGCCAGGGCCGCCGAGGGGCATGCCGGGACCGGGTCCACCGGGAGGGGGTCGCAGGCCTGGCAAGTTGCCCATACCCCCCGGCATGCCGCCTGGCATAGGTCCCTGCATACCAGGCATCCCACCCATCAACATGGGGGGTCGCATACCTGCGAAGCACGTGAGGGGAACTGGCCCGATTGAGTGCTGCTAAGGGTTGCGCTGAGCCTTGCTCCCGACCCTAGTCGGCGTTATATAGACATGATTCATACATACTGCGCAAAACGAGGCTGATCTGGTTTGCCTGAGCCGTGCGCGCACCGACAAAGTCAATTCGCTGTGCGCTCGCGCTCACCGAACGGCATCGGCTGTCCTGGGAATCCCATGCCTCCTGGAGGCATTCCTGGTCTAAAACCTCCAAAAGGCGGAAAGCCTGGCGGCCCGCTCATGGTCACTTCGCTACTCCAGATGCTGCGTTTTCCGTGCCCGGGAAGGTAGGGTGGTGTGGCTATGGAAGCTCTACAGATTTGGAAAAAACAGCACACAAACAGAGCAGGGATACATCGACAATGGCACTCACCGTGTTTCGTGCCCAGGGCAATGAGCCGCCAATGAGACCAACGTCGGGCGGCAAGACACCCTGTGTGTAGGGGGCGCACCTGGGCAAACCTCTGTCAAGCTGCCAATAGCTCAGCACGTTGCTTGGTTGCTGAGCAACCGAGTTGCTTTCTGATACACAAGGACGCCACTCGCGCCCATTATGCCTCGTGCAGCAGTCATCACGATAAAATGATCCCGTCCCCAGTCCGGCGACCACCAGGCGTGCCACCCCGTGCCGTCACCAGTTCACCACCCCGACCGCTGCCGCAACCTCAGCTGCCCCCAAGCACGCGCCCCCAGCCTGCTGCCGGCCGCCCGCACACCGCCACTCTCGGAGCCCCTCCACGCCTCTCTGCACCAAACCTACACCCGTTGCCAGCACTGCGCAGCCCTCGTCTCCACGCCCGCCTCAGCTCTCTTCCTCCACTCTGCCAACTCTCTCCACACTCTCTCTACACACGCTCTCTACACACGCTCTCTCCAATCTCTCCTCTTCAGTCGTCGTAATCCAAGCCCCCCAGCCCCATCTCGTCATCCTCCGTAGTCCCCTTGAGCAGCCGCAGCGACGGCCCCTCGTCACCGCCGTCTTTCTTCTTCTTCTTCTTTTCCTCCTGCTGCTGTTGCTTCTTCTTCTTCATCTTAAACTGCGACGCCCGAAGCGACTCGACCGTTTCGAGGTCGGAGCCGTCCTTGGCGCCGCCCCGCTCCGCCTTACTGTCGCCGGCCCCTTTGCCCGCTTCCCCTTTCTCCTGCTTGGCGCCCCCACCCTCGCCGTCGCCGTCGCCACTGCTCTTCCCGCCTTCTGCTTCCTCCTCCTCCTCCTCCCCCTCCTCCTCCTCCTGGCCATCGCCGCCTTGCCGCATGCCCCTGGCGGACTCGTCCTCAAGCTTGCCCTGTCCAGGAGGGAACCCAGCATTGGGGTTGTGTGTTGTAAACACCAGCCCAGGAGGAGGGGTGTGAA
The DNA here is from genome assembly GCF_000002595.2 of Chlamydomonas reinhardtii. Classification (NCBI taxonomy): domain Eukaryota; kingdom Viridiplantae; phylum Chlorophyta; class Chlorophyceae; order Chlamydomonadales; family Chlamydomonadaceae; genus Chlamydomonas; species Chlamydomonas reinhardtii. The sequence goes on from NC_057011.1 coordinate 3,510,605, forward strand.
TCCCAGCCCAAACTAAACCAAACCAAGCGGAGCAAAGGCAGAGGCGGAGGGGTGTCGGGGTTGGCTGGGCGCGGGCGCTGCCAAGGCAGGACCCGCAGCCGTCTGCCCGCCCGCCCGCCCGCCCGCCTGTGACAGCGTGCGAGCGACAATGCCACCCAAGCCCCGCAAACCGACACAAACCGTACACGCACGCACGCAATATTCACACGGCCCTGCTTTCCCCTGCACACACACGCACACACACACACACACACGCACACACACAAACACACAACACACACACCTGGGTGTATCCCTCCGGGATTTCAAAGAACGAGTCGTCCGGCGCCGGTGCGCTGTGCGGCCCCCCGCCGTTGTCCTTGCCGCCCTTGCCCTTGCCGCCTGACGCCGCTGCTGCTGCTGCTGCTGCTGCTGCTGCAGCTGCTGCCGGCACCCCGCTGCCTACGTTGCTGCCGCTGCTGCTGTCGAGCAGTGTGAACTGTTTGAAGCTGAGCATCATGTACACCGTGAGCAGCAGCGGGATCTGGACCTGTGGGCGTGGGTGTGTACAGGGGGTTGCAGTCACTATTAGTTATAAGTGTAGCCAAGCACAGTGTGTGTGGACGTGTACGGTATTGAGAGTCGAAGATGGTGATGGGGGCAGGCCGCACACGTGACTAGGCACGAGTCATACGGCCTGCAGCATCTCCCTCCTCCCCTTTCTCACTCCCCTCTCTCCCTCCCCTCTCTCCCCTTCTCCCCCCTCGCGTTCACCTTGACTGGGAACATGTCCAGGTCGCCGTACTTGCGCATGAAGCGAGCCACCTTGGCGAACGCCTTGTTGGCGGTGCCCACAACCTCCAGCAGCGGAAGCAGCTGCGGAGGGAGCGGGGCAGGGGGCAGGCAGGGGGGCGGGGGTTACAGTCATGATTGATTAAGAAGTGAAGGCGTAGGCAGGGGGGGAGGGGTTGTAGATACCAGCCCACAGTCAACCGAACCCAATGAAGTAGAGCGAGGATGACAGGCAGAGGCGGCATGTTGCAAGGGCGGAAGAGGGGTTGCGGGAGGGGGCAGCAGACGAGGGGGTGCGGGGCGGTGGTCACACACGCCCAAACACACGCCCAAACACACAACACTCGGGTATCCGTTAGTACCGGTAACTGCGACGCCATCTGGGCGGGCTTCGTTGTTTTCTTACGCACGCAACCAAACACGCGCACCTGGTTGAGGCTGATGGGGAAGGACTCCGCCATCCAGCACCGCCCCGTTATCTTGCGGCTCTTCTTCACAACCGCGGCACTCACCGCCGGCGCGCCGGAGCCCCCGCCCGCCCCTGCCCCTGTCCCTGTCCCTGCACCCGTCGACGGCGCAGGCGGCGGCGCCGCACCGCCCCCCTCCTTCTTCTTGCCGAAGCCCCAGCTCCCAAACATGCTGCTGCTGCTCCCGCCGCCACCGCTGCTAACCGACGTTTTGCCCACCGTCGATGCCGCCGCCGCCGCCGCGCTGCTGCTGCTGCCTGGCCCCGGTCCCGCGCCGCCGCCCGACCGCCGCGCGGCTGCCGCCGCCGCCTGCTCGTCATCGCCGTCGCCGTCAGCGGCGGCGCCGCCATTGGCCTTGGCGGCATCCGCCGCCACCTGGGCCGCCCACGCTGTGAGGTCCTCCTTCAGCAGTGCGTCCACGTCCATGGCCTTGGCAGCGGAGGCGGCGGCGTCCCCCGCCCCCGCCCCGGTCCCGCCCGTTGACAGCGCCGTCTGTTTGGATGGTGATGCTGCCGGCGGCGGCGGCGGTGGCGACGGTGAGGCGCCGTCGGCGTCTGCCGCCGCCGTCGCATGCACAACCGTGCCGCCGCCGTCGGCGGCGGTGGCGGCGCCGCCGCCGCTTTTCCGCGAGGCTGCGCCGCCGGCACTTTGCATTTTGAACATGCCACTGAAGCCGCTACTGCCGCTGGTCCCCAGCTTTTTCTTGCTGCTACTGCCGTTGCCCTTCTTGCCCTTTGCCCCCTTCTCGCCGTTCCCGTTGGCCTCCGCCAGCTCCGCTGCCGCCAGCTCCGCTGCCGCCCGGTCCAGCTCCTCATCCCCCTCCCCCTCCCCGCCGCCCTGCCCATCCTCTTCATCGTCATCTTCATCCACGTCAATGCGGGGCGCCAGAGCGCGCATGGCGCCCGCGGCGGCGCGCGCCGCCGCCGCCGCCGCCACCGTCGCCGCCCGCTCGTCCTCCGCCTGGGCGGCGGCGGCGGCTATACGTTGGTGCTTGGCGGCCACCGCGGCCTTGGCGGCGGCCTTGGCGGGGTTCATTCCGCGGTCCTGTTTTGTTGAAGGAAAATGTGTAAAAGCAGGTTTAGGGCAGATGCATATTTGTTGCAGACAGCGTGTTTGTGTGTTTGGTGTGGAGCGGGTTTGGCTGTTGGGGTTTAGGGACAATCCGGCGATGCCCATGACGTGGTGGCACACAGCGTGTACAGTACGGCACGTGCTGTACGGCACTAGTCAGGCGCACAGCACTAGTCAGGCGTACGGCAGGCCGCAGGCGGGGGCCCGCACCTTGAGCGACGCGGGGTTGAGCGGGTTGACGGCTGACTCCACCACCTGTGCGTGTTTGTGTATGTGTGTTAGAAAACACCAGGAATGGAAAACGCAAAATGTGTGTTTGTGTGTGTGTGTGTGTGTGTGTGTGTGTGTGTGTGTGTGTGTGTGTGTGTGTGTGTGTGTGTGCGTATGTGCGCGTGCGAGGCGCGGTGTACACTCGCAGTGTACACTCCCACACTCCCCGCAGGCACCCATTGACCCACCCCACCCCTCGAAACCTCACCCAGGAAAACCCCTGCCCCTGCCTTTGCCCATGCCGTCTTCCCCCCCGCACGCCCCCGCCGCCCCGCCACACCCGCCCCCTCACCGGGTCTGGCTCGTACGTGGCGGCTAGGTACTGGTCGAAGGTGGTGGTGGGCGCGAGGCCGTACGGCATCTTGTAGCGCGAGATGGCCACCATGCGGCCTGAGGGGGCAGGACGGCACGGCCCGTGTCACCGTAACCCTCACAGGGCGACACACAAACAACCGCTCCGCCCTTATCAGTCATGGGCAGCTCTCCCCTCCTCCTATTCTTTGTTAGCCTTGTGATGAGGTACGGGTAACAGCGCTGACTCTACAGGGTCCATGACTCCCCGTCCATGGGATGGGTGTATGAGTGCTGATCGCGCACAGACACTTGCCCTCAACGTTCTCCATTCTCCCACCCCTCGGACAACACCGCCCTTCCCTCCCCCCTGCTGGACTCCATGGTCAGCGGTAACGAAGCGCCTGCTGTACCAATGTGCCTGGCTGCAACTTCGCTTCTTCCTGATGAATGATGCATGTAACCCCTGCCACCCCATCGGGTTCGGTTTAATTTGGGCTGGCATCTACACACACACACTACCCGGCCTCGTCCGCCCTACCCGCCGCCTCGTACAGCCGCGTGTTCCAGCCCTCCACCTTCTCGCGGACCTCCTTGCTCAGCCAGCCAGCCACCGGCTTGAAGCGGAAGTCCACAGACTTGAGCTGTGCAGGGGAATGGGTGGGGGGGGGGGAGGAAGGGTGGGGGGGGAGGAAGTGCGGGTGGGGAGTGGGGTGGGCTCGGGATCAATACACACAATTGTCTTCCATGGACGGCTACCCGCTGCCTTACCCCAGTCCCCCCCGTCCTCCCCCGGACGGCCGCTCATTTGGTAACGACTTCATCTGCAGTCTACAGTGCATCCTGTACCTTTTTTCCAAACATCCTTGCAACCCCCCTCCCCCCACCCCCGACACGCACCTTCTTGTGCTGCAGCACCTCTGACGTCATCAGCATGTCCACCTCCGCCTCCAGTGCGGCGCCCTCGTCCACACCCAGCTTCTTGCGCGCGGCTGCAAATGCGGCGCGGGAGGGGGGTTACATTCATGATTAGTTAAGGAAGGGGGGGTGTGTGCAGGGGGTTCTGATGGGTTAGGACTGGGTTTGCAGGCACTGGTAAGACGAGTGGCGACATGCCTTTTGGAGCCCCTGGCCTTGCGGTAATGGTGCGAACAACCCCATCATTCCTATTATTCTACCCACCCTTGACGTCGATCCAGGTTTTCTTGGTGTGGTTTACGAACACGGACTTGGCCTTGTCTCCGGAGGCGTCGTACAGCAGTGAGAAGTGGCCGCGCTTCCAGCCCGGCACCAGGGAGGGGGAGGACTCGTCCACGCCCATCAGGCTGCCGTCCACACGGATGCGGCCGCCCTGTGTGGGAGTGTGTGTGTTAAACATAAACAAACGGAACAAATCCTTTGCACACACGCGCGTGCAGGTGTGTGCGTGTGGGGTGTGTGTCTGTGTGTGTGTGTGCGTGTGTGTGCGTGTGTGTGTGTGTGTGTGTGTGTGTGTGTGTGTGTGTGTGTGTGTGTGTGTGTGTGTGTGTGTGTGTGTGTGTGTGTGTGTGTGTGTGTGTAGACGGAGAGCAACGCAGCAAGGCGGACTGACAACGGGAACATGTGCGTGCGTGTGCGGGGGCAGGTGGGGGGGGGTGTACTTTGTGTAATTGCACGAAATGTCCGGTGATGCATAGGGTTGCCGTGTCCTTGTTGAACTGGGCTAGTCCCCGACTTTGCAACTTGGCGTTTGCACTGCCCTCCTTCCTTACTCGGCCGGTGCCCCCCCTCCTGGGGTCAGAATTGACGACTCGTATGGCCCGTGTTATGCCAGGTTTTGAACTGCCTAACCCCACCCACCCACCCCTCACCTTCTTCCACAGGGTGTAGGTGTCGTGTGGGGCGTACCTCCGCACCAGCGCCCCCACCTGCAGCGGTACATCCATGCTTCATTAAGAAGAAGCAAAGCTGTACCCAGGCACAATGGCACAGCAGGGGGGCCAGCACCAGCCATCCATCCCGTCCCCCGCACCCGCACCCACGCCCTCACCCTCAACCCCACCCCCTCACCCACCCCACCCCCGCCCCGCCCACCCCCCTGCCTCACCCCCGGCATTCCGCTGCCCAGCTCCCACTTGATCTGCAGGCTGAAGTCGGGCAGCTGGGTGCGCAGCAGGCCCAGCAGCGCCGCCTTCTTGGACTTGACCGCCTGGCGCATCTGCGGGGCGGCAGGCGGGGGCGGGGGCAGTAGGCGGGGCGGAGGCAGGGCGAGGCGGGGCGGGGCAGGGCAGGGCAGGGCAGGGCAGGGACAGGGGCAGGGGCAGGGCGGGGCAGGCAGGGTGATAAGGTGGGTAGCGACCGGGTTGAAAGACAAGGTAAGGTGGCTGGCTACCCGCACCGGCACAGCCCCATCCCAGCCCCTCCATATCGTGCCTACCCCCACGCACACACCACAAACCCAGCTTCCGCCCCACCCACTAATGCCTTGAACACTAACCCCCACCCCGCATCCCCCACCCCACATCCTCCCACCCCACATCCCCCCACCCCGCATTCCACCCGCCTGCCCCACCACCCACCTGCCCCAGCCCCGCCTGCCCCACCACCCGCACCTGCGCCACCTCTGCCCGCGCCAGCTGCAGCGCCAGCGGCTTGTCGCCCAGCTCCACCGCCTCCATCAGCGGCACCCAGCCGCGCGCGTTGCGGGGCCCGGCCGGGCAGCCCGCCTCCAGCAGCGCCGCCACACAGGCGGGGCGGCGCCGCATGACCGCAATGTGCAGCGCCTGCGGGGAAGGCGGGAAGGCGGGTGGCGAGGTGAGGGTTTGGGCGGGGGGTTGCAAGGATGTTTGGAAAAGCGGTACTGGATGCACCAGGATATTGGGGGGAGGAGGGCGGGGGGGGGGTCCATGCCTAATAAATAAGACGAGAGGGGGGTTGTAGATACCAGCCCAAACTAAACCAAACCCAATGCAATAGAGCGAGGAGGAGAGCGGGGGTTGCGTGGGGTGGTGAGAAGTCAAAGTGGCACGTTCATGTGACTAATCTTCAGAGGACCGGCACGGCCATTGAAGTGGGTTGGTCGCCAACCTGACCTGTACAAGCTCTGCTATGAAACGCCACCCAACAAAGCGCTCCCCCAGGTCCCCATCCATCCCCGGCCCCCGTGTTGACACCCACCCACCCCCATTCAGGCACCCCACCCCACCCCAGGCACCACCACCAGGGCCGCCTGCGTGGCCCACACACACACACCGCGTTGCCCTGCCCCCCGCGCCACCCAACCCCTACAGGAGAGCGCGCACGCGCACTCACACGCACACGCACCAGCCTGACACGTCTGGAAACGCTGCAACCGCCGCCCGCCACGTCCCCCATGCAGCCTTGGCCCCGTTTAGTCGCAGTGCCACCGTTAACTCGCCCTCTTTACATAGTGTTATTGTACTTAGTGGGCGGGATTTAGGACGCGTGATACCTAGCTTGTCTGCTGCACGCCGCCTCTCTTGTCGCCTTTGCCATTCACCTGCCCGTGACACTTCCTCGCTGCCGCCCTATGCCAATGCTTCCACTTTTGCCTATAGATGAGCTCGACTACGACCAGCGGGCGGGAATCTGGGAATTAGGCGTGCTGGGTAAACGTTGTTTAGCGCGCCCAGGGTGCGGAGCATGGACGCATACAGGTGCATCGCGGGGTCAGGCCGAATGGTCGCCCGTGGGGTTCCAGGCTTATCGCGGGTACGTATGACTACCTGGGCCACGACAGTCACGCGACGCTCGGTAATATGGTGGGTATCGGTAAGTAACTCCGTCGCGTCATTGGGCGGGCTTTCGTTTCGTTTTTTAACACACATATACACACTTGCACACACACACACATACACACACACACACACACACACACACACACACACACACACACACACACACACACACACACACACACACACACACACGCTCACGCGCTCCCCCACCGTGTTGCCCTGCCCGTCCAGCTCCTTGAACTGCTCCTTGCCCAGCCCCGCAGCCAGCCGCCGCACCAGCGCCGTCTGGCCGTTCCAGCAGGCCCTATATGGGGTGGTGGTGGCGGTGGTGGTGGTGGTGGCGAATGGGCATGAACACAGGGGCAGTTGGTCAGGGCTGGTGGACAGAGGTCAAGGAAGGAGTCACACTGAGCGGGAAGTACGGTGCGTGGGAGTGGCAGCCACGAGTTACACCCCAGGGGGTCAGGAGGGCAGGCAAGCCGCAGGTGCGGAACGGCACGCGTGCCCCAGGCACCGAGTGCGCAACGCCCCCTCCTGGTGCTAACACACGTGCCACCTCAGGCTCACTCCCCAAGCCCTCTCCCTCTCCCCCGCGTCGCAGCCCTCTCGCTCCGGCGTGCATCATGCTGGCCCGCGCATGACCCCACCGCGCATGACGCCCCTGCGCGCCCGCACCTGTGCAGTGGGTAGGGCGCCTGCGGCACGCCATCCTCTTCGCTGTTAGCAGAGTCCTTAGCAGCGCCAACCTCGGTCGCCGCGTCGGTGGCCGTGGCTGCGGGGGCACCTGCCGCCGGCTCCGCAGCGGGGGTCACGACTTGGCTATCATCGAAGTCGTCCAGCGCCGAGGCGAAGGACTCCGCATCGCTGTCAGCCATTCTCTGCTGACAGCTACCGTGGATGGGGATGCTGGTTTACGGGCTCGGCATCGTGCGCGGTGCTTGCTTCAACGGATATGACACGCACAAGTCTACGCTTCTTTTCAAGTCTGCGCCCTGTCACACCGTGGTTTTGTTGAAGGGGAGCGCTTTTATTGGCGGTATGAATTTAGGAGTGTCAAGCGAAGGGTGTTCAGACATGTTGCATGATGGATTTTCGCCATGGGTATCCCAGAGGCAAAACTGCACATAGAAAGAATTTGCGGCTTGTAACAACACCAACAGGGCAACTTGCACCGAAGCTTCGCCTGCGCGAGAAGAAGTCCTCCGGTGTGTTTGCGAAGCCTCACCATGCCTAAGCTGAACTAGGCGTTTACGGCACTGCAACATTGCTACAAGAAGCCTTTCACCGTGAATAGGGCTGATAGGAGCTGTTAGAGAGCTTTCGCGAAACACTTTAGCGATTTTGCGGGCAAATGGCGCACCAACGGACTATTCGGATTGCCGTGCTTGGCGATCCTGAAACGGGCAAGACTTCCTTGATCAGCACAGGTGGAGACGGGTTGGAAGGGTTGTTGTCGACTTGCGCAATCCTGCATACCTCGTTCTGGCCTGCCCCTGGCCAAGCCTGCGTGCTCGCTGCTTCTTATGCATGGAAGCATGCCGCTGCTACCGAGCCGGCTTCCCAAACACCGCCCGCCCGCTCACCTTACCGCTCGGCCCGCGCGCAGCTGCAAATGACACGTTCGATGCGCGCCCGGTGCCGACGCTGCCGCCCACGAAGCTGCCGCTTGACTTCACGCCCGAGAAGGTGCCCATCCTGCTGACCGACACGTCGGCGAAGCCGGAGGACGCGCGCGCGCTGGACGCGGTGGTGCGCGAGAGCGACGCCGTGGTGGTGTGCTTTGACCCGAAGAAGCCGTCGACGCTGGAGAGCGTGCGCACCGTGTGGTATCCGCGCGTCCAGGCGCTTAACACCGACATCCCCATCATCCTGGCCTGCTGCAAGGCCGACCGCCTCAGCGACCGCGACAGCCCCAGCATCCGGGAGGTGCGGCGGAACCGGAGGGAGGGGTGGTGCGGAGGGTCAAGAGGGAGGGGAAGGGGCCAGCGGTGCTTTTACCGCCGTGCCTACGAAGCAGCAAGAGAGGGGTGTGTGGAGGGGAGGGGGCTGGGAAGGGGAGAGGTGCTGCTGGTAGGCTAAGCCCCCGCTGCCCCCGCTGTCCCAGCCTGACCATGACCGCTGCCAACTCACCCTCCTTCCTAGCCTGCACGGCACGGTTCCTGCTTCTGTCCACGCCCACTGACCCACTAACCCAACCCCAACCTCGGCGCCCACCCACCCACCCATCCACCCACCCACGCAGCGTGTGGAGCGTGTGGCTCGCGACCTGCCCAACGTGGAGTGCTGCCTCAACTGCTCGTCCAAGTTCAACAAGATGGTGCACGGTGCGGGAGGCGGGGGGCAGCAGGGGTGTGTGTGTGTGTGGAGGGCCGGGTTGCGGCAGGGGTCGGGGAAGGGTGTCGGGGGGCCGAGCTGGGCCTTGAGCTTGGGGCGGGGCGGAGCGGGCTGAGCCGGTGGGATGCAGCTGGGATGAGCTGAGGCAGCGGGGCTGGCGGAGCTGTCTGGACACGCACACACACACACACACACACACACACACACACACACACACACACACACACACACACACACACACACACACACACACACACACACACACACGTGCGGACGAACAGTAATCCCCAGCTACCACAACACACACACACACATCCTGTAATCGCGTAATGTTTTCCTTGTGCTCTTTAACACATCCTGTAACCCACACACGCCGCCACCGCTGCCTGCCCCCCCTGCTGCGCAGACGTGTTCTACTACGCGCTCAAGGCGGTGCTGTACCCGCTGCAGCCGCTGTACGACCGCACCGACCGCGTCATGAGGCAGGCGGCGGTGCGCGCACTCAAGCGCGTGTTCATCGTGTTCGACCAGGACAAGGTGGGGGCTGGCTGGGGGCGGGGGGGTGGGCCAGCTCAAGCTGAAGGGGCTGGGAGGGATGGAGAGAAGGAGAGGGAGAGGGCGGACATGGTAATGCGCAACAAATAGGGGAGAGGAAGATAAGGAAAGCGGCGAGACAGTGGCGGGGTGGACAGGTGGGCGGCAGCACTCGGGGCGGGCAGGGCACCACCCCTCCGCCAGCCTGCCGCATCGCCGCATGTCCCACAGCTGCCCCCACACCCCCCGCAACCTCCGCTTCCACCAACGGGATTGCCTAACGCCTACCATACCCTTACTTACCGAACCATGCATCTAAACCCCGCAACACCCACCCCACCCCCGTCCCCGCCCCGCAGGACGGCACGCTGTCAGATGCCGAGATCAACGCCTTTCAGGTGTGCGACTGTGTGTGTGTGTATGTGTGTGCGTGTGTGTGCGTATGTGTGTGCGTGTGTGTGTGTGTGCGTGTGCGCGTGTGTGTATGTGTGCGTGTGTGTGTGTGTGTGCGTGTGCGTGTGTGTGTGTGCGTGTGCGTGCGTGTGTGTGCGTGTGTGTGTGTGTCTGTGTGTGTGCGACTGGGCGTGTGTGTGTGTGTGTGTGTGCGCGTGTGTGTGTGTATGTGTGCGTGTGTGTGTGTGTGTGTGTGTGTGCGACTGGGCGTGTGTGTGTGTGTGTGTGTGTGTGTGTGTGTGTGTGTGTGTGTGTGTGCGACTGGGCGTGTGTGTGTGTGTGTGTGTGTGTGTGTGTGTGTGTGTGCGACTGGGCGTGTGTGTGTGTGCGTGTGTGTGTGTGTGCGTGTGTGTGTGTGTGTGTGTGTGTGTGAGTGTGAGTGTGCGTGCGTGCGCGTGTGTGTATACGTGTGTATGTGGGGTTTGTGTGTGCTCTTGCCTTTGGGGGTTGGGATGCGGGATCGCTGCATCGGCGGCCCTCCTCTGACTCGCCATGCTCCCATGAAACCCCTGCAGGCCACCTGCTTCGGCATCTCGCTGTCTTCCGAGGAGCTTCGCGGCATCAAGGCGGTGGTGCGGCAGCAGGTGCCGGGCGGCTACACCGACACCGGCCTCACGCTGGAGGGCTTCCTGTTCCTGCAGGTGCGGGGGGGAGCGGAGGGGAGCGCTGAGGGGAGGGCACGCCAGCTCTTGTGCCCCTTCTAACGCTGCCTCCATTCTTCACACAACCCAAACACAACCTGCAAACACGACGCCGCACCCCCTCCCCTGCACAGGGCCTGTTCATTGAGCGCGGGCGGCTGGAGACGGTGTGGCAGGTGCTGCGCCGCTTCGGTGGGTGGCGGCGGCGGCGAAACGGGGCAGGCGGCGAAGCACGAAGGGTGGTAAAGCACGCGGGGTTGCGTTGCAGGGGTGCGGGTTAGCCGTCCATGCACGACGGACAGGGCTGGTGGGCAGGGGGCAGTTGGAAGTCATTTGCAGCAGCTTTGTTCATGCCGCTACACAAGCCCACGACACATACACACACACACACACACACACACACACAAACACACACACACACACACAGCCCGCCCTCCTCTCTGCCGCCTGCACCCCCGCTGTGCCTCCAGGCTACAACGACCAGCTGCGGCTGAGTGACGAGCTGCTGGACCGGGTCAACGTGCACCTGCCGCCCGACCAGGTGGGGAGGAGGAGGGGAGGAGGGGGGAGGCGTGTGGGCGGGGTGGGGGCGTGTGTGTGGGGTGGTGATCGTCGTGTAAATACGAGCCCAAACTAAAGCAAACCAAGCTAAGCTAGTGGAGCACAGGCAAAGAGGGGGCGTGTGAGGGGCGGGGCGTGAACGGTTGTGGACCAGGCCTGTCTTTTGGGAGGGGGGGGGGCGTAAGGGGTCGTGGAGCACTTGTCAGCTTATGTCCTGAGGTGCGGGTCAGGTGCGGCAGTGTTTTTATTTTGGGTAATACCATTACTTTCCGGTAATAAATCCGGAGGTGGGCGTCCGGAGCCGGTAATGAGCGCGCCGAAGGCGCGCCAAAGCCGTTACCGGCCGTAAGGCCGGCTGGGGGCCGGGCGGGGGCGGGGCGGGAGCCGGGCGGGGGCCCAAAGGGCACCGCGTGCCCGTGCTGCATGAGGCCGAAGGCCAGCTTACCGCGAGCTGCTGCCCGCCAGGACCACTAATTACATCCTCTTAGTACTTCTGATAGGAATTGGCGCGAATACTCTAAATGGCTCCAAAGCCGAAGACGATCACTGATTTTCTGACAGTCAAAGCCCGGCCCGAGCCCAAAGCTCTCTATCCTCCCCATATTTCGAGACATCCTAGTACACAGGAAGGGGTTCCCCTACGACGCGGCCCTCAAGCACTGGGAGGACGCGGCGGGTGTGCGTGGCTGGTACAACATGTCGTGATGAGGGCGTAGTTTGACAGAGGTTGTGGTGACACAAGTGCGGGCGTAAAGTGATGATGAAGTGCGGGGTACGGTGTGTTGCTGTAGACTAGCTGAACGCATGGAGGCATGACAGAGCAGAGAAGTATACGCAAGACAGGCAAGGTGCGGGGAAGTCAGATTCAAGCTGGGCAAGTATGGCGACGTCGTTCATGTTTTGTGGGGGGTCTGGGGGGCTGTGCCCCCCAGAAAAGTTTTTGCAGGGTAATGGCTGGAGACTCAGGGCAATAATCTCATTACTCGAATAGTAACCAATCCGCAAACCCTTGTTTTGAAAAAAAAACACTGAGGTGCGGGCATGGCTTTGGGCCGCCCTCCTGCTACAATCCTCCTTCCTCTGTTTCCCCCCTGGGGCTCTGGACGTTGGCATTTCCATGTATTAAACAAGATGGATTGCCACCCCCTTCTCATGCACATCCTCCTTCATCTACTCTGCACTTGATATGCTCCCATCCCCGCCGCCCGTACCGCGTTTACAACCATCTTTGCAACCCCTGCTTTTCTCTCTGGGCCCGGGCACATAACTCCACCTCTGAGCTCGGGCACATAACCCCACCTCCCCCCATGGTCTACCGTCATACCACTTCCTTAATCAACCGTGAAACGCAAACCCCCCTCTCCCCCCAAAAGGTCCTGGAGCTGTCCGACACGGCCGTGGGCTTCCTGCAGCAGCAGTTCCTGCTGTACGACTCACGTGACGAGAACATGCTGAGCTGGGAGCAGCTGCAGGGGCTGTTCAGCACAGCGCCCTGCCTGCCCACCGAGTGGCAGGTGCGGGGCAGGCGGGGGGGGGGCGAGGGGAGGGGAGGGAGGGGAGGGGGGTGGCCGTTCATAGAAAACGAGGTGAATTACAAGTTGGGAGTGCCGACGTCCGGTGGGGGGAGGAGGGGAGGGGAGGGGAGGGTGGGAAGAGCAGAGAGGGGAGGGGGGATGCGGGGCGGCGGGGCGGCGGGCAGGTAGTTACTGTGCATGCAGAGGGAAGGGCAGTGGGGGATGTAGGGCGGGTGGATTACAGTGCGAGCTCCAGCCTCTCCACCACACACACGTCTCTCTCCGTCAAGCCTTTCTCCTCCCCCCCTTCAAACCCCTCTCTGCCCCAGAACGAGCGCGTGAACCGGCTGATGGTGGCGGGCATGTTTGGCGCGGTGCACTCGCTGGAGGGCTTCATCAGCCGCTGGAGGTACTGCGGCCTCACCGACCCGCGGGGCACGCTGGGTGAGTGAGAGGGAGAGGGAGAGCCCCCCTGATGGAGGACTTTGGCACTTCACACTGGGTAATTAACCACTCCGTTCTCTGACCGTAACCACGACCACCCCCGTCTACTATGCTACTGTACCTGCCTACGCCTCTTAATTAATCATGACCGTAACCACCACAACCCCCGTCCAGCCAACCTGCTGTACCTGGGCTTTGAGGGCGCGCCCACGGAGCTGCTGGTGCGCCGGGTGCGGCGGAGGCCGGACAAGAGGCACCGGGAGGAGATGGCGGAGCGGTGAGCAGCAGCGGGAGCGGGACAAGGAACGTGGGGATGCGGGTGGGGGAGGTGGGGCGGAGCGGCGGGGAGTGGAGCGGAGAGGAGGAGTGGGGGTGCGGGGCGGGGGTGCAGGGTGGGGGGGGGGAGCAGCGTGGGGGAGCAGGCACCGGGACTTGAGGCTAGGGGAGGGCGGGCTGCAGACGGAGGCGGCTGGTATACTGTTCCCAATGTTTTTAACCTTACAACCCCCCTTGCTTGCCTTCACTTCTCAATTTGGTAGAGTTAATGGATTGTAAACCCTGCTCGCCTTCACTTCTAGTAAAATCATTATTTGATTGTAAACCCCCCGTTGCTCGTCCCGCAGCAACACGGCTCTGTGCTATGTGTTCGGCGCCGCTGGCAGCGGCAAGTCCACACTGCTGCGGGCGCTGGCGGGCCGCAGGGGGGACGGCGAGGGCGGCGCCGGTGGCTCGGGCGGCGCGGGGGGCTCGGCGGGCGCGGGCGGCGGCAAGGACGGCGGCGGCGGCGGCGCCTTCACGGCGCGCAATAGCGGCACGCCGCCCCTGACGGCGGTGGGCAGCGTGCGGTGCGAGGACGGGCGGGACCGCTGCCTTGCCATGGTGGAGGTGAGCGGCCGCGTGTGTGCGTGTTTTTGGGAGGGGTGGTGGCTTCTAATTGCAAGACGGAGAAATTATGCACGACGGAGTAAATGATGGACATTACTGCCGTAAGTCGTGCTACCAGCGCCTACCTTGGGTCTCGGGTTGCCAGAATTCGGGTTTGTGGTCGAGCACCGGTGCCATGAACTTCCCTGCCCCGCCTCCCCCGCCTCCCTCCCGCTACCGTCTACCACTTTCTTTTAACTAATTATAAATGTGAACCCCTCCCCCGCGCAGGTGTCTGAGGACCTCACCAACGAGCTGCTCACAGCCGCCACCCTGTCCGGCCGCCACCAGCCCCTGGGCACCGCCGCCGCCGGCGCCCACCACATCACACACACCACCGCCCCCTCCTCCACACCCCCGCTCGTGGCCGCCGCAGCCGCCGCGGCCTCCGCCTCCTCCTCCTCAGCCGCCTTGCCCGCGGCCGCTGGCGCGGGCGGCGCCGCCGCCGCGGACTGCAGCGCCTCTGCCTCCAGGCCGCCCACGCCCTCGCCCACGCCCTTCTCGCCCTCGGCCGTGGTCGCGCACTCGCAAGGCGCGGTGTACAGGTGCGGCCGCGTCGCGCGCGGACGAGAGCGGCGGGCAGGGCGTCAGCAGGAGGCAGGAGAACCCAGGCTGTGTGTACCGGGAGTATTGCTGTTGTCGATGTGGAAGAGGGCACGCCTCAGACCACAGAGACCCCAAGCCGCAGCCCTCAAGCCGCACCACAACACGCTTCATCCCTTCCTTCCCCTTCCCCCCCCTCCCCTCCCTCCCCTCCCCTCCCACACCTCCCCTCCCACACCTCCCCTCCCACACCTCCCCTCCTACAATTACCACACATCCACACCTCCCCTCCCACACGTCCGACGCCTCCCCTCCCACACCTCCGACGCCTCCCCTCCCACACTTCCCCGCCGCTCCCTGCCCCCCCCCCCGCAGCCTGCCCGACCTGTCGCGCTGCGACGTGGCGGTGTTCGTGTTCGACTCCACGTCGGCCCAGTCGTTCGCCTGGGCGCAGAGGAGCATGCTCACGCTGTGCAGCCTGCCGGGGTGAGGGCCGAGGGGGCGGGGGGGGGGGGCGGGCGAGGAGGGGAAGCTGTTCATGTAGCGAACGGGGGGGGGCGGGGAGAAGGAGGCGGGGATGTACAGGGGGGGGGGGTTGCAATCATGATTAGTAGCCGTTCACGAGGAGAAAGGAATGACTAGGGGGGTGGGGTTTGTAGATACCAGCCCAAACTGCACCAAACCAAGTTAAACTAGCGGGGCGGGGGTGGGAGGCAGGTGAGGCGCGTGCAAACGGGGTGGAGGGAAGAGAAAGGGCGGGGTTGAGGGGGAAAAGCAGTAGGCCAGGGCAAGGGAGGTCATGTCGCGCGTCAAGTTTCAAGTCTGCAAACCCTCCTCCCTGCCCTCCCCCGTCGGTACTTCATACTTGTGATTTCGTCAATCCCTCCGCTCCCCATGAACGGCTACACCCCGCAACCCCTGATCTGCTCCAACCACTTGTCTACATCTCTTCTCATCACACGGCCATGATTCGTGCAATGGAACCCCCGCCCGACATCGTCGGTAACGCTTCATGTTCCGCAAGATGGTCTACCGTCTACCACTTCCTTAACTAATCATGAATGGAACCCCCGCCCCCCGCAGTTGCGAGTCGCTGCCGGTGGTGCTGGTGGGCACCAAGGACGAGCTGGGCATGAACGAGGAGCTGAGAGGCCGCGTGGCGGCGGCGGCGGCGGACCTGGCGCTGCCCGAGCCGCTGCCGGTGGCGGCGGCGGACGCGGCCAGCCTGGCGGGGGTGTACAGGTGGGGGCGGGGCCGAGGGTTGAGGGGGAGGGGCTGGGGGGCAGCCGTCCGTGGCAGGACGCGAGCGAGTGGCGGGAGGGCCGGTGGCAGAGTGTTCATCTGCCTTGCTGGTTGTGTATGAGCTGGAGAAGCACAATGCGGTCATCAACATGTGTGTGTATTGGTCTGTGTGTATCTGTGCAGGCAAGCCCTGACGGCGGCGTTCCTGGCGCCGGACGCGCACGTGCCCGACACGCCCGCCCGCAAGGCGCGGCGGCTCATGCGGCAACGGCTGGTGCTGGCCGGCGTCACCGCGGCGGCGTTGGGGCTGGGCGGCTACTGCCTCTACTCCTTCCTCCACGCAGACGAGCACGGCAGTGGCAGCAGCGGCGGCAGCGGCACTAGCAGCACCTTCGCCAGCAGGCCTGGCGGCGGCAAGGCCGGCGGTGGCGGAGGAGGCTCGGGGCTGCGTGCGGGTGGCGGCGGCGGGGGCTCGGGCTCGGGTGGGGGTGAGGGCAATGCGCTCAAGGGGCTGTTTGGCGTGTCGTCACTGGGGGACAAGGTGTCAGCGCTGTTCTCTTAGAGAGGGCGGAGGCGCTAGGCAGGAGGAGTGGGAGGAGCGGGAGGCGCCGGTGGAGCGGGAGGAGTGGGAGGAGTGGGAGGAGTGGGAGGGGCAGGTGCAACAGGAGGAGCGGGAGGCGCGCACGTGTGGTGCACGAGGCTGCTGGGGGCCGTGTGTTAGAGGACAGCGCAGGGGCGACGAGACGCGTGTGATGGTAAAACACAAGGGGAAGAGGCCGACATTATGCGGGTGCGTATGTGTATCTCGGCACGTGTCGGCATGCTGTATTTCATGCGTTGGCGTGTCGCCGTTGCCGCGTTTGCAGCTCGCGCCGCTTTCAAAGTGGGCGTGTTTGTTCATGTTGGTCGTCCAGCCCGCCTTGGCAGTCGGTGGGGACTCATCTTGTGACATTCGCGAAACGCAATCGCCGGGAGGTCAAAGGCGGCATCGGCGCACCGGGAAACGCGCACCTCTAGTGCGGCTGTTTTTAGCCGGATGTGCCTGCCTTGCGGGTGCGCGGTGGCCTGGTGGGTGGAGGGGTTTAGCTTGCCTGTCTTGCGGGGTGGTGCTGGCGTGCGCGGTGGAGCAGCATGAGTGCATGGCAATGTAACAGGGCCACGCTGGGGCATGTGCCGCTGCCCGCTGGGCTCCGACTGCCGGGGCTGAGGAAGTGCGGACGCACACAGCCAGCCAGCCAGCAAGCAGGCTGCGAGAGCAATCAGTGGCGAATGGCGGAGTGTCGGCCTGACGTGTCGCACTGGCTGAGAGGCTGTAAGCGGCTGCGACCTGAACCTCGTGCCTGAACCTGGACAGCCCCTGAACTCCTGAAGGCCTCCACGGGTATAAAACTACCAAAGGTGGAGCCGCAGACTTGCAGGCATGCTGATTACACCAGCAGACCAAGTTGCGGCTCCTCAGGATTCTGCTCACCACCTCCTCCTGGCCACGCCTGACTCCCGTGTCCGATCACCAGCAGGCGGCTTGCCATTTCGGGGACGAATGGACAACGGCTGACACAGCAAGCTTCATCGACCAGGCACGGAACAGCCGAGCAGCGAGCCCACCGTGGCACCGCCTGACTGCTGTGGCATTGTCCTCCAACCGCCACATCGACAGTTTCGCGCCGCACTTGCGCCACTGCCTGGCCGTTGAGCTACCCGCGTCATCTCTGGCCACCAAGCCGCCGCCTCCCGAGTCCCGACCTCCATGCCGCGTTGCTGCCAGCGATGCCTCATGGCTCATGCGGTCATGCCTGGATATGGCCACACAGCTACCCATGCTTGTGGCCGGCGCCGCCAATGCCGCACCGAATCCGCACCCAGCCGTCCATAAACGTCGCTGCCTGGGCTGCGTGCAGATTGTTCATCGGGACTCGACTATATCAGCCACTCCCTCCCTTGGCCATGTGCCCATGTCCCAATGCCGCAGCAGCCACACCCGGTCGTCGCACACGCAGCACTGCCAAGCTGCCCGAGCACGTCTTATGCATGTCGCGCCACACCTCTCAGTAATTAGTGTCTCCCTGCGTTCCATACGGCATTGACCATCAAAGGTCAAAGCAGAACCTGTTTGCGCCGCCCCTGGCTTGCACCTGTTGTTGAGGTCAGCCAGGTCCACACCCACCCCACATGCGAATGGCAAAAGCAGCACGTACGACGCCCTCGGCTCATCAAGCCCCGCGCGTCCGCTGCCACTTGCCGCACATTGCGCATCCAGCTCCACATTGTCCTCATCTATTAACTTGTGTATCTCGACATCCTGTGATTCCTGCCTGCGGGCCTGCCCCACCCGCCACCACCACAGCGCACGTCCGTTGAACCCCGGCACCACCACCCCGCCGCACACCAACCCAGCGCACCGCCACCTCCCTCGCAGCCTCTGCTGTTGCTAACAACCCCTACCCCCACCATACCCCCACCATCATCGCTACGCCCTCTATGCTGCCTTGCCGGTCTTCGGGTTGATCTTTTTCTTCTGCGTGTTGACCTCCTTGGCCTTGTGTTGTACCGTGGCCTTTGTGGGCGCGAACTCGCCCAGCCGGTGCCCCACCATCGCCTCCTGAACCTCCATACCCACGAAACTCTTGCCGTTGTGCACGCCAAATCGGCACGCGATGAAGTCGGGCAGGATCACAGAGGCGCGGCTGTAGGTGTTGATGACCTCTGGCGCCTTCTGGCCAATGTATCTCCCCTTGTTCCACCAGTTGGGATGCTTGCGCGCCAGCGCGACCACCTCCTGCAGCAGGCTCACGGCCACGTACGGGCCCTTCCACGTGCTGCGGGGCATGTGAGGCCGGGGGCGGAGGCCGGGGGCCCGGGGCGAAGGGAGGGGGGTGCTGCGGCCCGAACGGGGCGGGGGGCTGGCCGGAGACTAGGCGGGGCTGTCCAGTGCCGTGGCCCCGAGCGTGTGGTAAGAGTCGCTTGCGCTACAAGAATATCAGAGTGAGTAGTCGGTTTGAATAGCAGGGCCGAACCCCGGCAGCAGAGTGCGTGCAGCAAACGAGAGGTCGAGATGATGGATTGAAGGCTCCCGCAAGTCCAGCTATGTGTCGATTAGTATGTCAAGCATATAACATAAGAAGTTAATCTATATGCATGTGAAGGCAGGAACTGATGCAAAGTCGCTGACACGCTGCATGGGATGCAACTTGCGACTATGCAAAACAGTGTTTTACGCACTGGCAGTTATTCTAACTAGCATACATTTTATAAATAGGTTATTCCTGCATTTGGGCAAGCAAGCGCTCGTCGCGTTGTGAGAACCGGCGCCGCGGTGCGCTCAAAGCAGCTGCGCTAGCCATCGTGACCTTTCCCTTCGAAAGCGTGGGCAACCATGCAGCGACTGGGACCATCAGACAGGGCGACTGGGCGCCAGTGCGCGGCCGGAACGCACCCGCGCCTGCACGCGCAGCCGTTGCCCCCGATCGTGGCCGCGAGCCCCGCGTCGCGGCGCGCGAGCGATCCCCGCGGTGCCCCTCCTACACACACACCTTCAGCATCCCGTCAGCCCGACACGCCGCCCTCCGTCGCCGATGGCACCTCTGCCTCGCCCGCCCTGACCCTGTACGGCAGCCGCACCGCGCTGGGACGCCGCCTGCTGCAGACACTACTGGCCGCGCCGGACCTGAGCCCGCAAGGCACAGCGGCGCCACCACCGCCGCCACATCCACAAGCGGCCGCTAGCCTTACCTCTCCTGCAGCCTTACCGGTCCCTCGGGCGCCCGCAACTGCGCATGAAGCTGCGACAAGCTTGATCGCGCCGAGCAGGCCAGCCCAGGCGCCGACACCGACACCGACGCCAGCGCCGGCGCCGGCCCTGGAAGAGGCGGCGGCGCTGGTTCTGCAGGTGGCGGGCTTGATGAAGAGTCACTCGGACGCAGGGGGGCTGCAGCGCGCGTTCGAGAGAGCGGCGCAGCAGGCGGCCGCCGCCAGGCGAGCAGGCGGCATCGGCAGTAGCAGCAGCGCCGGCGCCGGCACCGGCGGGCTGCCGCCAGGGATGTTCGGCAGTAGTGTCGGCAGCAGTGCATCCGCTGCATTTGGCGCGGCGCGCTTTGACGCTGGCGGGCGCGAGAGCAGCGGCTCTGGGGGAGGGGGAGGCATTGGCGGCGGCTGGGGAGCTGGGCGCAGCGGCGCCGGTGGTGGCGCCCGTGGGGGTGGTATCGGCGGCGGTTGGGGCGCGGGCCACAGCGGCGCAACTGGTGATGGCGGCGGCGGCGGCATCGGAGGCGGCTGGGGTGCCGGTGCCGGTGCTGGCCGAGCAGGTGGCACGGCCACCGGCAAGCCTGGCAGTAGCAGTGGAGGCGGCAGCAGCAGTAGCGGCGCTGCCCCAGCATCGGGGGCTGGCCAAACGTCAAGCCCAGCCACCTCCTCAGCCACCGCTCCCTCCTCAGCCTCCGCTCCCTCCTCAGCCTCCGGAACACCCTCTTCGGCATCTGCGGCGGCGGGCGAGTGGTGCTGGTCGGGTGTGCGGCGTGTGGTGGTGCTGGGCCTGGGCTCTCTGGGCTCCTACCAGGCCGCACTCAGGAGCGGCCGCCAGACAGAGCGCGAGAGCACTCGGGCCGCGGCCAGGTGAGGCGGGCAAGGCGGTTGGCAGGGGTGGTGGTGGTGGTGGGGGGGGGGTAGTGCATACCAATGCCAAAGAACCGTTGCCAACCCAGGACGCATAGAGCGCGGAGGACGGGGATGTACTCTTGTCCTTGTTGGAGATTTTGAGTCTTGTTGGTGGGGGATGAGGATGAGGAGGAGGCAAGGGCTGAAGGGAGGAACGCATGACCTGCACATGTCCTGCTCAATGGCGTTGTCCTGTCGGCCTGCACCTGGGGCCGGCAGTCGTGGTCTCCTGCGCGCCTTGTAACCCCAGCCCAGCCTGCTGATCACCCTAGGCTCTGCTCGCCTGGCTGCCGTGTCGCAGGCTGTACCAGTTGGCTCTGTCGCTGCTGCTGGCCTCGCCGGCGCTGCTGCCGGGGCTGCGGGGCCCGGAAGCGGAGGCGGCGTCGGCGGCGGCAGCGACCGAGCCGGGGGCCGCGCAGGCGCCTGCGCCCACCGCCGCAGCCTGTGGCGACGCAGGCCGCGCCGCCGCCAGTGGCATGGGCCCGACGGCGGCTGTGTCGTACTTTGATCCCGAGTACATGCAGTGGGATCTGGATCTGGTGCAGCGGCTGTGGACGTCGCAGGACGGCGGCAGCAGCAGCAGTAGCAGCAGTAGCGGCAGTGGCAGTAGCGGAGGCGGAGGTGGAGGCGCCGGCTTCCAAGTCGCGCTGCTGCCGCTGTCGCTCCCAGCGGTGGCGGCCGCAACGGCGGCATCTACGGCAGCAGCCGTTACGGCGGTTTCAGCAGCCGCCGCCGCCGTGCCGCCGGCGGCGCTGGTGGCGCACGTTCCCACGCTATACTACGCGCCGTGCTGCCCGCGGGAGGTGTACGACACGATTGTACGGCAGAACTTGGCCGCGGGCACGCTGCGGCACGTGGCCCTGATAGGCAACTCGCTGCGGGCCCAGTCGGACTCGGCGCTGCTGCTGCGCGCGTTCGGCGGTGTCGCAGGCAGCGAAAGAGGAGGCGGTTTTGGTGGCCTGAAAGTTGGGAGTGTTGGTGGTGGCGTCGGTGGCAGCGGGTCACTGGGTGGGAGCGGTGCCGGCGGCGGCAGGTCGGCCGGCGCTGCTGGTGCCGGCGAGGGCGCGGGCGAGGAGGCGTTTGTGGAGCTGGTGGCGCAGGGGCGGGTGGTGGAGGTGATGCTGCCGGACTTCGCGGCGCACGGGGTCGCCATTGCGCTGCACCTGTTCGTGTGAGGGCTGCTTGGGAACATGCGTTGGCTAGTCTTGACCCGTCGCGGCAGGTGCGAGCGTGCTGCCTCGGTGGAATTGCGGCATGGCGGGGCCAGGCGGGGCATGCGCGGGGTCGGCGTGGCCGACAGGCGACAGGGTAGCACTTCATGTTTAGTTGTTGTAAATGCGCAAAACTGTTTGTGTGCAGGGTGCATATGAAAATGAATACGCATTGTAGAAATAGATGTTGCGTGGCCAGTTGCTAGAACTCCCAACTATCAACTCTTGCTTCAGCGCAGTCTTCGCTGGTCCCAATTTGAGTCGCACTTTAAGACTTTCACCTCTACAAGTCTAAGAACACAGCTTAGTCACCGCCCGCTGGGGCCAGTCTTGCGATGGCGCGTGGTGATGATGCCAGCACCAACGGGGTGAGCGAGAATACGCTTTGCGCACAGAGAAACCGCCCCTGTACCTCTCATCGGCCTCTCCTCCTCAAACTGCATGCTGCATTCCGGACACAGACAAAACAGCAGGGCGCCACCCTGCCGAAGCTGCTGCCCGGCACCAACCCGCTCGTGGCTGCTGCGCGGGTTGGCCTGGCGGTGACGGAGGGCGGTGTGGAGGGGCTGGTGAACCTGTGGAACAACGCACTGGAGCTGCTGCCGGGCCCGCTGCGGCGGCTGGTGGTCCGGGAGCCGTACACGGATGCGGACCTCCGGGGCAAGGTGCGTGCGAACTGCTGGCTGCGTGTGTGTTTTGGGGGCGAGTGTGCAAGTGGTTGGGCTGCGGACGGGGGAGGGTCGTGCGCTATGCCTGCCGCAGCCGACCATATTAGAGCCTCTTGATACCGATGCGGTCTGAGGGGCAAGGTGCGTGAACTGCTGGACACCGATGCGGTTTGTGGTTGAGGGCGGGCCCTTTCTTCAATCAGCGCGAAGCGACACGCAGCCAATAGCGCGCCACCGGTGCCCGCCGTAATCGTTCGATAGTTGTGCCCCCCCATCGCTCTTTCATATGTGCGCTGCTGCCAACTGCTGCGCCCGCCGCAACAACAGGTTGCCATCGTGACGGGTGGCAATGCGGGCATCGGCTTCGCCACCGCGCAGCAGCTGGCCCGCCGCGGCGCGCATGTGGTGATCGCCTGCCGCGACCCCGAGCGCGCGCAGGCGGCGGTGCAGCGCATTGCGGCAACCACGAAACCGCTCTTCCCCGCGGCGCTGCCGCCCGCCAAGGATGCTGCGGGCAAGGCTGCGGGCGCCGCCGCTGGGTCCGGAAGCGCGGTGCAGGTGGAGGCGATGCAGCTGGATCTGGGTCGGCTGGCGAGCGTGCGCGACTTTGCGGAGCAGTGGCGGCGCCGGGGGCTGCCGCTGCACCTGCTGGTGTGCAATGCGGGTATCATGTCGCCGCTCACACGCACCACAACCGCCGACGGACTGGAGGTCCAGTTCCAGGTGCGGTGAGGGTACGCGGGAGGTGTCTAGGAAATGAGCGCGGGTGCATGCGTGTGCTTGTGGGGTTTCCAGACCGTGTGCCGTACTGCCGTGTGTGAGCAAGTCAGCAGGCAGGCAGTTTGGCCATGGGGAACAAAGCGAGCAGGAGCGGCCGACACGGAGACATAATCGCCGTCGGCACACAGCCGCGCACACATGGAGTGGAGACTTTGCGCGCCAAAACTTCATCGCCGCTCACAGGTCAACTTCCTGTCACATTGGCTGCTCACCAACCTCCTGATGGAGCACGAGCACGCCCGCCGCCGCAAGGCCAGGGAGGCGGGCGGCGGCAGTAGCAGCGGCAGTAGCAGCGGCAGTAGCAGCGGCAGTAGCAACACGGGGACGCGGGTGGTAGTGGTGAGCAGCGTGGTTCACCGGGCGGGGCCGCTGCAGTGGCCCGACCTCAACAGCGAGCGATGGTGCGTGCGTGGTGTTGGGGCGGGGGGCTGGGGGCCGGGGGCTGGGGGCGAGGGTTTGGGGCCAGGGGCGGGGTACCTCCTGGCTAGGCACAGGTCCTTTGACCTTATGCAGTTATTCAGGACCGGCTGGTCGTGCCATTGCCACTTTCCCACCACGCACTGCTGTACACCCGCACAGCTATGAGCCGTACGTCACGTACGGGCTGAGTAAGCTTGCTGACGCCATGATGGCGGCGGAGCTGCAGCGCCGCTTCGACAGGCGAGTGGCGGGGCCCTGAGGCCTTTTTGTCACAATGTGCATTGCACTTCTGCGCACATGCACATGCGACACCACACACACACTCATGGTGCATGCCGGTAGATTTGCGGCATCGGGCAGAGCTCGGCAAGAGCAATCAGGCCAGCGGCGCGCCTCTCCTGGGGCAATCAGGCGCGCCTCTCCTGGGGCAATCAGGCGCGCCTCTCCTGGGGCAATCAGGCGCGCCTCTCCTGGGGCAATCAGGCGCGCCTCTCCTGGGGCCGAGTCTGGCTTCATGAGCTCGCTGTCCCCAACCTCTCTTCTATCCTGCATTCACTGCAGGCACCCTGAGCCGGCCACCTCCGCATCCCAAACCAACACCACCAACAACCAAAGCAGCACCAGCAACCACGCCAACAGCACCGGTAACACCACCAACGACCCCTTCGCCTCCGACGCCGCGGTGTCGCTGCACCCCGGCCTGGTCCGCACCCACCTGGCCGACAACTTCTTCCGCAGCTACGGCGGAGCGCAGCTGGGCGGCGTGCGGCCGCTGGTGGCGGCGTGGCACGGCTTCCTGGACACGGTGCGTGTGCGTGCGTGTACGTCTGTGTGTGTGTGTGTGTGTGTGTGTGAATGTGTGTGTGTGTATGTGTGTGTGTGGCGGGTGGGGGGGTTGTAAGTACCAGCCCAAGCCAAACTAGCGGAGCACAGGCAGGGGGAGATGGGGGGGGAGGGGAAGGGGGCTGGTGTTGGACGCTGTGTTCTGGGGGCGGCAAGTGGTGAAGGCTCTCGGCCTGTAGGAATCATGGGCTGTCCTTGCAGGGTGGTTTTGAAACACGAGGAATGAGAACCGCAAAACGTGCATGCATGGTGGTGGTGGTGGTGTGTGTGTGTATGTTTGCCCTTGCGCATGTTGAGAAGCCACGTAACCACCCCGCCCCGCCGCCCCCACCACCCCACCACCTTGGCACCATGGCACACACAAAGACGCACACACACACACACACACACACACACACACACACACACACACACACACACACATGCCGTCATGCATGCGCCCATGCCGTCCCCGCCTGTTTACTTGCTCGTGGTCGCCCAACCTCCGTCTCTTTCCCAAATCGCGCAACCCCAAGTATAGTTAATTGGGCTGGGACTGGGCTGCGTGTTTGCTCTTGCTCGTCGCGCGCCGCCGCGCTAACATGTTCCTTCGCTCTTGTTCGTGACACTCCCCTGCTGCCGCCCTGTGCTCTGTTATTTTCTTATTCGCTCGTAGGTGAGAATTTCATCGAGGATTGGGCGGGAGCTTGGACTTAGCGGCCAGGAGTAGCGGCGCGGAGCTAGGAATCGTAGGAGTGCCTGGGCCTCACGGTACCGTGAGCACATGCATGGGTTTGCACCCTTGAGAGCGTGTGGACACTAATCCCCCCTCGAGGTTAGAGTAGCGGGGGTTGCGCGATTTCCGGTTGGTAAGACCGGCGGCTCAACGCAGCAGGTATGCGAGGTAACTTCAGGTAACATCCGTAAACCGTCGCTTTGCTGCATCGCATACACTGTCTTTGCGCAACGTTTTCCTTGTGCTCTTTAACACACACACACACACACACACACACACACAAATACACACACGCACACAGGTGGGCCAGGCCCTGCTGGCCACCCCCGATCAGGCCGCGCACCGCATGCTGACGGCCTGCCTGGGCCCCGCCGGCCGCCTGGGGGGCAGGTACATGGCACTGGGGGCGCTGTACCCGGCGGCGGCGGTGAGTGCTGGCTGGAATGGGCACGGGGGAGGGGAAGGGGAAGGGGCGGTGGGTGGGTGGCTGAAAGTCATGCGTCAGGCGTTGGCGTAGAGACACACACGCATGGACGTAGATGCACGGCATGTTCATGACAGCGGGAAGGGCTGCTGGATAAGCGCAAGCGCTTGGGTGCTAGGTATGTCACTTTGTGTGTGTGCTTGCTTGGCCTTCACCAAGCGCTACTTTGCGCCTGCCGCCCAACCCGCGCAACAGGACACGCGGGACGCCGCCAAGGCTGCCGAGCTTTGGGCGGTGGCGTCACGACTGACCGGACACACGCCTGCGCCATCGCTATCCTAGTGGGCGGCAGTGGGCGGCAGTGGGCGGCAGGGGAAGAGGGTGGGCTAGCGAGGATACGGCAAGCGCCGCCGCCGCCGCCGCCGCCGCCACATGCGGCTGCAGCGACTTTTTTCTGGTTTCCCGGCGCGGAGTGGTGGACGGAATGAGATGCATGTTTGTAGTGCTTCAGTGCGGGGATGTCCACGTGACGCATATGAAGAGTGCACTGCATGACGTCACCGAGGATGATGAAGAAGTTGGTTGCAATGGCCTAGTGATAGCGATGGCCTGAGTGCGCTGCACTGCACCTGTGTGTGTATGTGAGCACATAGGTGGTGCGGCGGCGGCCGTTAGGATGCGCGTGCTTCAGTGCTTGTACCGATGGGATAGGCATACAGATTCGCATCATGTGGATATGCTAGCGCATGTGAGTGAGGCTGGCATGTGACAAAAGGGGCCACCGGCCACGTACGACCAGAGCACATACGAGTAAGGTCGAGACAACTGTTCGTCGGGGTGGAACGGCGGGGCTGCACGTGACCGTGGCAACGGTGCACGCAAGGGAGGCCTGTACCGCCATTCATGTGAGGCAAGACTGCGGACACGATTGGGCGGTGCGGCAGCGCAGGCATTGTCTTGCATGCGTTACAGTGCCATATCTCGCAATCAACTGTTGGTACATACCGCAGATTGTGTTCTGCGTACTGCATTGCGCACTCTGTGCAATGCCGTACAGTTCCGTGACTACCGGAATGCATTACCTTGCTCACCGCCTACCGTAATGGAATGAAGTGCGGAGCCAACTGATGTCGTACAAACGACTAATCGTGTCATGATCAGAACGACGAGTGCAAGTTGATAATCTACACAGCCCACTTTCACCTATTCGTTGGGCTCGGGCACATAAGGCCCTTTGCAACAACTGATCGTCAGTGAACAGCCAGCAAGAGGGGCCGTGAGCATTTCGCAGCTCACAGACATAAAATGCAAAAGGTGTCCAACACCAGGAATGGCCACGCGCCACCTCAGCCTCCTGCAGTCCTGCTGTAATCCAGTCGCTTAGTAATTGTGCATTCCGCAGCAGCACACAACACACGCACAGAGTGCCGCTGCCTTCCCGGCATCCCACGCAGCCACAGATTTCCCTCTTCCACACAGCGCCTCACACGTATTGTGTGCACCGCACATGGTCACCCCAACAGGGGGAGGGATAAGAAAGAAAATGCCAGACCCCATTCCCCCAAACCCCTCGCGAACCCCCCAGGGACCCACCGATCGACACCTGACAGCATAAAACCGGTTCGTAGTGTGCCATTCGACTCTATCGGCCTGTGCAGTTTGCCGCCTTTTGCGCGGCCTGCCTGCACAGCCTCACGTGCGCGTGATTTCTTCCATGGACATGCTGCATCACACCCAATTCAAGCCTTCCCCGTAACGTTAGCCCTGGAGAGCCTGAGTGAGGGGCTCTGCCATCCGGGCCAGCGCTGCGACTTCGGCGCACGCGGGATTTAAACCATGGAATTCAGCCCACCCCTGGACCCAGTCCCTAGGACCCCGCTCCACACCCATCATGTTTTTCATGGACAGCTTGCATCAGCACACCTACATTCGCGTGATCAACGCGCATCAGCGCTCGAGGGTCCCGCCATACCAGTGCGCATGTGTCAACTTGTGGGGACATGCGTGCCGACATGTCCACGCCACGACGCGCAAATTAGCCCTCGCACGCTTTGCTCATGGTTACTACGGCATAACGTGCATATACAAGCCTCGTCGTGCTGCGCTTAGTGCCTAGTTTGGCTTGTGGGGCGCTTCCCGAAATCCGGCGGACCCCACCATTATCACCATAATCCCGCCATCATCATCATCATCATCATCATCATCATCATCATCATCACCGACCCAACAATTTTGGCGGCCCAGAACTTCCTCACGAGCCCCCGAAGAAACTCAGAGTACGTGCGTAACGCTCTCGTTAAGCTCTATCACTATCGATGATGGGGTACATATCCGGCATCCTTACCCCCCCGACCCCAGACCCCAGTTGCATCCGAGGCACCCGAGGCCGCATCACAACTGGCCACATGCCTTACCCGCGTCGCATCACACACCAGCCCGATGCATCATCCACATCATTATCACCATCATAATCACCATCGTCATCTTGCCATCATCATCATCATCATTAGATAGCGCCCGCCGCACGCAGCAGACGCTCCGCCTCCTCGCGCGTGCTGGGCGGGCGGCGGTTGGGGAAATGCTGCGGGGGGCGGGCAGCGACACGGGACGAGTCACAGTCAGGCACGCGACTACCGTAAGTGTGGGGGAGTTACGTCAAAGGCGTCAAGCTGTGGTAGGAAATGCAAGGCCACAGGGCCATAGGCTGCTACACCTTGC
This sequence comes from Chlamydomonas reinhardtii, assembly GCF_000002595.2. Lineage (NCBI taxonomy): Eukaryota > Viridiplantae > Chlorophyta > Chlorophyceae > Chlamydomonadales > Chlamydomonadaceae > Chlamydomonas > Chlamydomonas reinhardtii. The sequence goes on from NC_057011.1 coordinate 3,538,831, forward strand.
GTCCCGAGGGTGTGACTCGCACCCGGCCTTGCACGCAGCTGCCGCCTCTTGCCCAGCTTCCTCCCGGCCTCCTCCCCTTTCATCCGGGCCGGCACCGTTCAATAGAGCGCAACGGCCACACACGCACGCCAGCCCACCCGCCGCACATACACACGCCTTGTCCGGCTGCTGGCCCTGCATGCCCCTGGATCTCGGCTCCCACTCCTCACAGTCCTCAGACTCCCACGCCTCAGGCTCGCAACCGCCCTACTGCTGCCGGACTCACCTTGTGCCAGTGCCTCTTGCGCTGGTTGATGAACCAGTTGTTAATCTGCGTGTTGTTCAGCGCCGCCGCCTCACCCAGCTGCTTCTTGTCCTCCTCCTGTACGTGTGGGTGTGGACCATCAGGCGTACGGCAGTGTGTGAGCGGGGGCAGCGACACGGCGGCGTCAGCAGGCACTACGGCTCTGCATCCCGCTCTGGGCTAGAAATTTGTCCAGTTCTCCTTCCCAGTAGACCTCTCTTCCCAATTGCGCCCCCATCCTCCAATTTTCCGACCCGTTCCGGGCGTTCCATTTTTATCACCTGCCACCTACCACCTGCTACCCGCTACCTGCCACCCACGGCCCCCCCCTGCCGCCACGTACCGAGGGGTAGGGCCACACGAAGTTGTCGTCCCACCAGCCCTTGAGCAGCTGCGTGGCGGCGGGCGGCAGCTTGCCCACCTTGGGCCGCTGCGCCAGGCTGGCAGCCACCTGCACCAGCTGGCTGCCGTACCTGTGGTGGGGTTGTGTGCGTGTGCGTGCGTGCGTGTGTGCGTGCGTGTGTGTGTGTGTGTGTGTGTGTGTGTGTGTGTGTGTGTGTGTGTGTGTGTGTGTGTGCGTGTGCATTGCTCAGTGAACTCATTTCGCAGAGCTAAGAGAAGAACACCAGGCGCAGAGGTGAGCAACATCGCATTGCATCTGAATTATACGGACCCAAGTGCAAGCCACTTCCACCGCCCCCGGCCGCCCCCGCACCCACAGCACTCACGTGGCCGCAATGCTCGCAGCCAGCTGCGACGCCTCGCCCCCAGCAGCAGCAACAGCAGCAGCAGCCGCCGCTCCGCCTGGCTGCTGCCCCTCCTCTTCCTCCCCATCCTCGTCATCTGCACCACCAGTCGCCGTGTCCACTGAGGTGGCGCCGGGCGCCCACTCCATTTCGTCACCCGCCGCCGCCTCCGCGCCTGCGCTGTCGCCGCCGCCGCCTCCGCTCATGCCGCTGCTGTTGGCGCCACTGGCGTTGGCGCCAGACGCAACCCGCTTGGTGCCGCCACCGCCGACACCGCCGCTGCGGGCGCCACCGCGGGCCCGGCCGCTGGCGGCGGCGGTGGGGCTGGCGGCGGCGGCGAAGGTGGTGGCGAGGTTGCCCAGCTGCAACTGCAGGTGCGCGTGCGTGTGCAAGTTCGTGCGTACGGTATGTTAGGGAAGCAACAAGGTAGAGAGGGTCGGCGCCGTGCGTGCAAAATGCTTACGTCGCACATCACCACCAAAGCAGTGCGCACACAGCTGTGCACAGCACACGCAGGCACACACACACACACACACACACACACACACACACACACACACACACACACACCTTGTTGTCAAAGTCCGCCATCAGGCTCTCGCACTCGGCCACCGCCGCCGCCGCCTCGTCACCGTACAGCGCCGCGACCCGCACGTAGGCGCCCTGGTGCGCAAGGGACGGAGGGTCGGGATTTGCTTCATGCTATCAATGCGGTCAATGCGACCAACACGCATTCACTCGTACATGCTGGGTAGGCGCAAGCTCACACAAAACCATGTGTCGAACTACTCCGCTTGCTCATCTTCAACACACAAAACATGCAACGTCACACTCCCATGACAACGACACCGGACGACTCACCATGGCCTCATCAAGCCCTGGGTTGCCGGACGCGCCGACCGCGGGCAACGCCGCAGCGGCCTCCGCCTCTGCAGCGCCCCGGCCGCCACGACGCGCCGTCGCCGCCTTGCCCTCTCCCGCCTTGCCCTCTCCCGCCGCTGTAGCGGCCGCAGCAGCCGCCGCTGCCGCCGCCGTCACCGCTGCCGAGGCGCCTGGGGCCGCTGCCGCCTGCTGCAGTGCGGCGGTGGCGACGGACTGCAGCTCCGCCTCGGCCTGCTCTCGGGCCACCAGCGGGAAGCGGGGCAGGCACGCCTGCGAAGGAGGAGCGGGGGTGGGAGTGGAGCGGGGATGGTCACAAAGGGTTGCGTGCCATCCAGGGTTGCGTGCCATGCCACATTACGCCATCTAGGTTTGAGAGTGCATATCGTTTCACTTTACAGCTTAGGCTGTGGCCCAACCAGTGCGTTTAATTGTAATCACTCATACAAGCACACATGTGCCCCATCCCGCACACATATGCCACATCCCGCACCCACCCTCCCGGCATCCCGCACACACGCACCTTGCGCACGTCCAAGGTGCCGCGGACCACAGCCGGGTACGCCTCGTGCTGCTGTACCGCCGTCAGGCGCTGCGGCATCGTGTCGGCTGTAGCAGCAGTGGCGACAGTGGCGACAGGGGCTGTTGCGACAGGGGCTGTAGCAGCTGCGGCAGCTGCGGCGGTGGCTACGGCCGGCGGCGGCGGCGATGGCTGGGTGGCCACCGGCCTGCCCTGCTGGAGCCCCCCCTGCGGCTTCCCCTGCTTGTCACCCACGATATTGCCAGAGCCTGTGTGCTGCTGCTGCTGCTGCGCCGCCGCCGCCTGCTGCGCCGCCTGCTGTGCCTCAGCCGCCGCCTGTTGTGACTCCTGCGCACGGCGGCGGCTGCTGCGCACCGGGCGCTTGGCCTGTTGCTGGTCCTGCTGCTCCGCTGCTGCCACCTGCACCAGCTGGTGCTCCTGCTCCTGCCGCTGCTGCGACCGGACCAGCGCCACCGCCTCCACCACTGGCGCTGCCGCGAAAGCGGCCACGGTAGGCGAGACCGCCACTGCCGCCGCCGCCGCCGCCGCCACGGGCGCCGCCGGCGCGGGCGCCCAGGCACTCACCTCCACTGCTGGCTTGCCCTTTGGCACCCAAGTTCCGGCGGGCGCGGCAGGAGCAGCAGCTGCCACGTTGACGGCAGCGCCTGCACTGGCAGGGGCAGGGGCAGGCGTGCGGAAGCCGCCCACAGCAGCCCTGCCCATCACAGCTCCGCCGCGGCCGCCCATCACCTCGTCATCTGAGGACACCTCCGCCGCCGCCGCCGCGGCAAAGGTGAGCTCATCCTCCTCGGCGTCACAGCCGCCGCCGCCGCCGCCGCGGCCAGCCACAACCCCAGAGGCGGCCATGGCATGGCCTGACATCACGGCGGCAGCCGCCGCCGGCGGAGGCGGTTTCATGGCGTAACCGTTACGATTGGTTGGGGTTTTGGGACCGTTGGGGCGGTTGGGGGCGTCGCTGTGAAAGAGGTGGGCGCCGGTTGCCGCGCCCCAGCCGGCCTGCTGCTGGCCGGCGGCGCCAGCGGCCGCCGGCGGCAGGAACAGGTGGTCCGCTGCAGCGGCCGGCGCCGTGGCAGCCACAGCCTGCTGCGCCTGATGCTGTTGTGGCTGGTGGTGGTGGAACTGCGGCTGTTGCGGCTGCTGCTGCTGCTGCTGCTGCTGCTGCTGCTGGTGCTGCGGCTGCTGCTGCTGCTGCTGCTGCTGCTGTGGCTGTGGTTGCTGCAGATGCTGCTGGTGGTGGTGGTGGGGATCAGCAGAGTGGAACACGCCGTCCTCACTGCTGTGGGATGTTGTGCCGCCGGCGACACCGCCGCTTCCACAGCTTCCCGCGGCACGGACTCGCGTCGCTGGAGCGGCGCCGGCAGTTGCATTGCTGAACAGCGGCGGAGGCGGAGTCTGGGATGGAAAGCCTGCTGTAGCTGGCACCGAGTGGTGTTGGTGGTGTGGGTGGTGTTGGTGGTGTTCCGCTGCCGCCATGGGCCCAGCCAGTCCCAGCGCCGCATCGCCGGTGGACATGAGGTGCAGGGGGTCGTTGGAGTGCTGCGGCAGCAGCAGGGCCGCCAGTTCGGCAGCGCCGGCAGAATCCAGAATCTGGCTTTGGCTGCTGCCTCCCCCACCTACGCCCCCGCCACTGGACAGCCCCATCATCAGGAGGCTGTCCAGCATGTGAAGGCTGCTGCCGCCGTCGCTGGGCCGAAGCTCCGCAGCCATGCTCGCCATGCTAGGGTTTATGCGTGTGTATGTGTCCTGGTGTCTCGTGCGCCTCACGCCCTCACGGGCATGGCCTGCGGGGAAGCCTGTGCGGAGAAAACGGGAGGCGTGTGTCAGCGAGGGTGGGAGTGGAGGCATTTTTGTGTTGGGAAAGGCGTCCACACAGCACACGTGAAGCGCGCGCTCAAGCCCTGGGGCAGCGCACTGCAGGCCAGCGCACACTAGCTCGATTCAGATGCGCTTCGCTGTGGCGCGTAATGAAACTTGCTTCGTCGCCGAGGCTTTCAACGCGCCCATCCAGCGGACCATGAAACGCCGTTTTGTAAACCCACCTCACCTGCACAGCACTGCTAGAGTCCTTGAACACAGGCGCGCTATCGGCTTCCTCTTCCCAAAGCAGCCTGCAGCCTATGCGCCAGCAGTCGCTGAGCTGCGGCGATGTGGGTTCTGCCCAGCGCTTACAACTATGTGCGGCAAACGCGTCGCAAACAAGCAGCGATTGTGTTATAAAGCTATAATAGTATTCAGTGCGCGCCACTGCGATGAGACAGGCGACCCAGGTCACATCAACCCCCAAAAGCTGGTGAACCGACACTCGTTTGCGACGGTTGGAAGACGACTCGGGTTTCCACATTACACATGTTTCGAGACGCCCGAACCCAAAATGAATTCTACTACATCAACAATATAATTATGGCTCATGAGAGCGCTCATAGAAGGGGCTTTGCAACCTTGCACAAAACCCCCCACCCAAGACACACAGGCGCTGACATCTGTTCATTCTCTCTACATAGAGCTCCTGTCCTTCTCAGCCTCCAGCACCGGCTCCAGCCCGAACCTCGCGGCGGCTCGTCCGCCTGCCTGCGCCGGCTCGTACCGTACATCGAAATCTCATTGCGTGCGCGCAAACTGCCATTTCACTGCTCAATTCGCATGCAAGCATTTTCCTGGGATGTAGACTGGCTTAGGTGGTCGAGGTTTGGCAGTAAGCGGTGCCGATTACCGGCCTTCTTGGGCGCCCCGCTTTGCGTCGGCTCTGTTATACCTATTATAGTATTGCAGTTACTACAAAATTAGCTCTTACCTCGCAGGCATGCCGGCGAGGTCCAACCAGCGCATGATGGCCTGGCCAACTCTCCCAAACGCAAGCGGCGCAGACAGGCATGCAACGAACCGATACATATTCCGCAGCGACACCATACACCCACCCGAAAGCTCAAAAAAGGACCATCCCCTCAGGCATACATCTGCGGCCCAGAAATGCTCACGTTCCATCGTAAGTCGGCGCACGTACTTGGCTCACTGCAGAACAGGCTGATGTGCGAGTACCGGAGACACAGATGCTGGCTCACTGCAGGGGCGGGGCTCCAGGCGCTGGCTACTGCAGAGGGCTGCGGTAGCCGGTCAGCTCCTGCGCGTAATCCCACAGCTCTGCCGCCAGCTCGGGGTGCTCCGCGGCCTGCGTGTGGAGCACGCACAGGGAGCAGCGGCGGCAGCAGGGCGGCAGGGCAGCGGCAAGGGATGAGGAGCGCATTGTAGAGTCTCTCGAAGGCAAGGCAGGGTCAAACAGTTTGCTAGGCTGGTGCTGCACTTAGCCCAGCCAACCCCAGTGAAGCGGCACGCAACGCTGATCCCGGCCCGCTTTTAGCTTCCGCATTCGCATGCGGCATGCACAATGTCAACCCCTCCCTTCTTCTTCGTTCCTAACACACTCTGCGCTTGTTTGATACGCTCAGACCCTGCGGCACCACCGGTACCCACCGGGTCGGGGCTGGCCACGCGGCCCAGCGCCAGGTACTTGCCCGCCACCTGCCCCCGTGGCGCCAGGCAGGCGTGCAGCATCACGGCCGCAGACTGGTCGGGCGTGCGCATCAGCAGCGGGCCCGCCTGCAGGCAGCAGCGGCGCCAGCAGCAGGGGCCAGCAGCTTGGCTGGCAGTGGGACCCAGCGGTCGCCTTGGCGGCCCAGGCGGCATTCTTTGTCAGGGCCGCAAGATAGATTCCATGGATGCACAACGCAGACCCTCAGCCGCAGCTGCTCGGGAGCAATACCTGTTACGTACGTGCACGCACGCACGCACGCACGCCGCACATACACCCTGCCGCCCATGCCCCGCGCCCTCACCCGCGCACCCAACAAGCCCCGGCGTCCCCGCGCCCCCAAGCCAGCCATGACTGCCCACGCACCATAGGTCTGCGCCCTCCAAACCCCCGCGCCCCCGGCCACCCCCCGGCCGCCCACGCACCAGGTCACCGAAGCCGCGCACCGCCGCCTCCACCGCCGGCTGCAGCGGCCCGCCCGCCGCCCATCCCGTGCCGCGGGAGGTGAAGAAGCCGTTGGCGAGGTGTGTGGCCACCAGCCCCGGGTGCACCGACACGGCGGCGTCGGCGGCGCCGCCGTGGGGGCAGGGGTTCCTGGGGTGGAGGGGCGGCGTGGGGTGGGGGAAGCCGGAGAAGGGGCGGTGCCGGTGGTGTTGGTGGGCCGGCGGCGACGCCGTGTTGGAGTGGCCAGTCCGGCGGAGGGCGTGGAGCGGAGGGCGTGGAAAGAGGAGGAAGTGGGGCGGGGGCACATGCACACATGCATAGTTGCACACATTTCCCGGATCACTCCACCCACCTGTCGAGGCGGCGCTGCAGCTCTGCGGCGGTCATGACGTTGGCCAGCTTGCTCAGCCCGTAGCTCAGGAACGGCTCGTAGCTGGGTGGGTGGTGTGTATGTGTGTGTGTGTAGGGGGGGGGACATTGCCGTTACGGCAGGGACAGCCGGTGAATGGCAGTTAGAAGGAGCCAAGAGGAAACGCGAAGTGAGTTGTGCGAGACAAGCCGGATGACCAACGCCTTGCAAGCACGTGGTCACCCAGGCGCCCAGAACACCACGCCGCACCGCCCACCTGGCACGGCTTTGCTTGTCCGCCCACTGCAGCGCTCCGGCCCGGTGTGTAAGCGAAGTCACCATCACCACCCGCAGCCCCTCCCGCGCCTCCTGCTCCTCCCCATCGGCGCCACCACTGCCGCCATCGCGGCTGCTGCTGCTGCTGCTGCTACCCGGCGCCAGCAGCTGCCCGCCACCTGCATCGCTCTTTGCAACGTCGGCGGCCACGGCCTTGCGGCTGCGGGAGCCGGCGCGGGCGCCGGGGCCACCTGTGCGGGCCGCCGCCGCCGCCGCCGTGCGGCGCTGGCGCTCCGCCGCCACCAGCTGGTTCGCCAGCAGCCAGTGCGACAGGAAGTTGACCTGCGGTCCGTTGGAATGGGCGGGATGGATGGGGAGAGTCAACTGATTTGGGTCCAGTCGGTATGGTGGGACAAGCATGTTGCAAGGACGTAGCGAAGTACACTTCAGTGCACGGCGGACATGTCCAGCGATGTGGGTCGGGCGAGATTAATGGCCAAAAGCCGGATCCACGATGCCGCACCGGTCACCCCTTCAGCCCTGCGCCGGCCCTCACTGGTACCCAACACCACCCCTCCCACGCACCCTCAACCCACCTGGAACTGCATCTCAAGCCCATCCGCCGTCTCCAGCCGCGCCGGCGGCCCCATCACGCCAGCGTTGCACACCAGCAGGTGCAGCGGCAGTCCGCGGCGCCGCCACTGCTCCGCGAAGTCGCGCACGCTCGCGAGCCGACCCAGATCCAGCTGCATCGCCTCCACCTGCACCGAGCTTCCGTACCCAGCGGCGGCACCCGCAGCCTTGCCCGCAGCGTCCTTGGCGGGCGGCAGCGCCGCGGGGAAGAGCGGCTTCGTGGTCGCCGCAATGCGCTGCACCGCTGCCTGCGCGCGCTCGGGGTCGCGGCAGGCGATTACCACATGCGCGCCGCGGCGGGCCAGCTGCTGCGCGGTGGCGAAGCCGATGCCCGCATTGCCACCCGTCACGATGGCAACCTGTTGCGGCGGGCGCAGCAGCGCGAGCAAAGGACATGAGGGCACACGAGGACGCGGTGTTGTTGCTGCAAGCAGCTGGTGCCTACCGCCGAAACCCCAAAACAGCACCCAGCAAACGCATTTTCTGCGCGTTAACCTCACCTTGCCAGCGAGGCTGCGCGCAGCAAACGGCTCCGGCCGGTGTGGGTCCAGTCGCTCCGAGATGTTGTGCCAGATGTTGACGAACGACTCCACGGTACCGTCCAGCGCTGTGTGCAGCAGCCGCAGCACAGGCGGCACCAGCAGCGGGTGGGGTGGGCCAGCGCTTGGAAGCGCCGAGGTGCGGGGCGCGGTCGACGCAGGGCTCGGGGCGCCGAGCTCGAGGCTCGCGACCGCCGTGACCGTTTGCTGGTTTCTGGGCATGCCTGTCGGGTAGCACGTGGAGCGGAGATTGTTGCAACAGGCAGCGAAAGGAGGAGATAGTCAATTAGTCGGGCCTGAATGAGATTGTCGCGGAGCCCAATGCAACCCCCCGTCTGCCCACTGCCCGCGCTACTCGCCGCCCCCATCCAGCGCTGCGCTCCCTCCTTTCCTTCACCCCTTTCCCCTCAATCCATCCATCCCCGGCACAAAGACGGTGCGCGCATCATACGAGATTCTCTTCATAACAACAGGCTGACTGGGCCGTATAGCTACCTCACATCCGCTGCTGGCGACGCGGTATAGGCACCCGCCGCAAACTCCCTCTGCCGACTGGGCCGTATCTCAAAACCCCCTGCTTGCGACGAGGGGTCCAACTCCCCCTGCCAGCACCATGAAGCACCCCTCGCACTCTCTCCCACAAGCACAAGCACCCTCACACACATGGTGTTATACTTTGCGTCCTTGTCGTCGTGTTCGTCACGCGTAACCATGCACGCGCCTGCTGCTCACCGGCCTGTTGCGAGCTCGCGAACCCATCGCATGCCGCACTTTGCACTGCGGCATCCCGCGCATGCGCCGCACCCTGTACACGGTTGCCAAAACCCCTAGTCAGCCTAGTCACAAGTCCTGTGTGCGTCCAGGCAACCGCACAACACGCGCCTCTAGCTGGCTTCACATTTGCCATAAGTCTCGGTCTTGTAAGCTGTATATGGAGTTATCGCAGCACACGAAACGTCCCGCGCAGTCATCCCCCCCAGCTCCTCCACATCTACCTAATGCTCTGCGTCAACCGTGCACATGCCTCGAGGCTCACGTCCCGCGCACGTGGTCACCACCACCAGCTACCCCCTGCCCTTGGCCCTAACCCTAAACACCCCCCACGAACCCAGCGTGCCCACAGCAGGGAACCCGCGCGAGGTGGGCTTACGTACACACGTAGTCATGAGTAAACACATGCACACGTTCACACGTGACACGTACAACTGAGTGCTGCAAACATATGAATAATAGGTACACCGCGCCGTCCGCGTGCCTACGCCTTCCCTTCCTCCTTACCCTCCTCATCCTCCTCCCCCTCCGCCACCCCCTCCCCCCCTCCCCCCTCTCCCTCCCCCCTCTACCACCTCCCTCCTCCCTCTGCCACCTCCCTCCTCCCTCTGCCTCCTCCTCCCTGCTCCGGCTACTCAGCGCTGCGCTCAGTGCTCCTCAGACACCGTGACGCTCTTGGCCAGGTTGCGCGGCTGGTCCACGTTGAAGCCGCGCAGCACTGTGAGGTGGTACGACAGCAGCTGCAGCGGCACGATGTTGATCACCGGCTGCAGGCAGTCCACCGTCTCGGGCACCTGCGGCAGGCAGCAGGCGCGCGGAGAGCGGGGTGGGTGGGGTGAGGCTTTGCAGTCAATAGGTGGGAGCGCGGAGCGGGGCAGGGGGGGGGAGATGACACTTATTCACCCACCCCTCCCACCTCATTCACCCACCCCTCCCACCTGTATGAGCTTGCAGCCCTTGGCCTCGTACTGCTTCATGGACTCGTCGTTCTCGTTGCACAGGATGTACAGCTGCGCCTCGCGCGCCAGCAGCTGCTGGATGACCGACTCCATCTTCTTGTACATGGTGTCGCTGCGGGGGCGCGGGTGAGGAGTGGGGGGCGGGATTTGCGGTTAGGAAAGAGGTGTGGAAAGCGATGATGGGGTGCGCGAGGAGAGGGTGGAGAAGATGGAGGGGTGGTGGAGGGGGTTGATGAATGCGTTTAGGTACCATCATGGGTGGAGGGGAGTCAGCTCCGAACCCAACGTGACACGGCTCCAGCACTCGGTCCTAACCCACACGCGGGGTGGAACGGCAGGCATTTGGGGTTGACAACTTTGCCCTGTGCCTGATCCTGATCATTATATAGCAAACTCCCGCGGAGCCTGCTCGCCGCCTGTCATCGCCCCCCCGCATCCTCCCCTCTTTCTGGCTCTCCGCCTCACCGCGTGGCGATGACGACGATGGGCATGTGTTTGTCCACCAGCGCCAGCGGGCCGTGCTTCATCTCGCCCGCCAGGATGCCCTCGCTGTGGATGATGGCCACCTCCTTCACCTGCGACACAGCCGACGGCGACAACAACATGCCGTATGCGTGTTACATATCCCGTTTCCGGCTGACAAAAAAACGCTCGCCCCCTCCACATCAGCACCTGAAATATTTTGGCTGATCCTGCCTTGAAGTAAAGTGCCAGCTCCCGCATCCCCGCCATCGTCCCGAACCCAAACGGCATCCCGCCGCTGCCCCTTTCCGCTTCCCCTCTCCGCGTCCCGACCCGTCCCGACCCGCCACGGCCCCCCGCCCTCGGCCCCACCTTGAGCGCCGCCTCCAGCGCTGTGGCGTAGTTGTACCCGCGCCCGAAGAACAGCAGGTTGCCCGCGCCCTTGAGCTGCTCCGCCAGCTCGCGCATGGCGCCGTCCAGCATCAGCGTGCTGCGCACCTTGCCCGGCAGCTGGCCTGCGGGTGCGGTGTGTAGGGGTAGCGGTGTGTGTGTGTGTGTGTGTGTGTGTGTGTAGATACCAGCCCAAACTTAACCACCGGGGGGGGGGAGCCGTTCATGCGAACGCTTTGTACGAAACACGGAACTGCCGACGTCCAGAGGCACAGGCGGGTAGCGGAGGGGTTGGAGGAGTGAAAGGAGGCGTGATTGGTTGAGGAGGGCGGGATTGCTGCCCCCCCCTCCGGCATTGACCTGGCAAGACAGCCGCGACGACCTCGAGGGCAACCCAGTCCCCGCCCACCAGGCCGCACCGCCCACCAGGCCGCACCGCCCACAGCCCGCCCGCTCCACAGCCCGCCCGCTGGGTGCGCTCACCCAGCTCGTCAATGATGCAGTCGCGGCGCTCGCGCTTGCTGATGGAGTCCTCCGCCAGCTGCAGCGCCATCATGGTGATGGCCAGGATCTGGCGGGGAGGGGGCAGGAGGCGGAGGTGGAGGTGGAGGGAAGGTGGTGGAGGCGGGAGGGGGAGGGAAGGTGGTGGAGGCGGGGGGGGGGGGGGTTGTAGATACCAGCCCAGACTAAACCAAACCCAATACAATAGAGCGAGGAGGAGAGCGTGGCCGATGCTTGACAACGGAGTGGCACGCGACAACAGTCCCCATTCCCGAAATGCACCGAGTTCCCAGGGGGGAGGGAGGAGGGGAGGGGAGCAGGCAGGGTAAGGGTGAGTCACACATCGGTGGTGGCATATGGGTGAGCTAACCGAATTCGCCGCCGGGCCTCCGGCCCCATCCACGTCCATCCACGCACACGCACACGCACGTGGCACGCGCCCACCTGGCTGGTGTAGGCCTTGGTGCTGGCCACGCCGATCTCGTAGCCGGCGTTGAGGTGCACGCCGCAGTGCGTCATGCGGCTGATGGCGGAGCCCACCTGCGGGGCGGGGCAGGGCAGGAGAGGAAGATACGGGTTTTGGGGATGTGGGTTTTGGAAGTGTGGGTCTGGGGATGTGGGGCTGGGGCGTTTGACCGTTGTGAGATCGCGATGCAGTGTAGATTGCCGTACGGTTGGACACAGCAGGAGCCGCCAGTGGACGAGGGCAATGTGACATGAGGTTCGGTCGGGTCGGTCACGCCCTCAAACCCGCTCAGCGCATCCCCATGTACCGCCACCCTGCCCTGCCCAGCAGTTGACGCCACCCCCCCCCCCCACGCTCCCACTCTCCCGGACACCCGCCTCTCCCATCCTCCCACCCTCCCATCCTCCCACCCTCCCGTCCTCCCACTCTCCCACCCTCCGAGGAGCCCGCCCCACCGTGTTGGTGACGCCCACGCACAGCGCCCCGTGCGCCTTGCTGTACTCGAGCGCCCGCAGCGTGTCCGCCGTCTCGCCGGACTGGGACAGGAAGAAACACGTGTCGTCCCTGGCGGCAGCAAGGGGCATGCGCGTTCGGTTTAGTTTGGGCTGGTATCTACAACCCCCCGCCTTTCGAGCGCCCCCATTCAAACTTGTGGCTGAGTCACTCCGTCTACACATGAACCGATGAACGGCTAAGCGCCCCTCCCCCCCACACTCTGGCGTCGTCTGAGCGGGCTTTCTCTCGTTTGTAACACACCCACCCACCCACCCACCCACAGACACATCCCCGACCCGCACCTGAAGATGGGGCAGCGGCGGTCCAGGAAGTCCGAGGCCAGCTCCAGCACCACCGGCACCTCGCACATCTCCTCCAGCGTGGCGCGCGCCGCCAGGCAGGCGTGGAAGGAGGTGCCGCACGCCACCAGCAGGATGCGGCGGCAGCGGCTGATGGTGGCGCCGTGCTCCACCAGGCCGCCCAGCTTCACGCGCTGCATGGGCGGCGGCGGGTCCGGGGGTTTGCTAGTTAGGAGGCGGCGGCGCCGAAAAATGGTGGCGAGGGAATGGCGGTGAGGAAGCAATAGCCGATAGGAGCAAAGGTGAGGAGGGAAGGATAGTATCCCAAACCCTCAGTACCCTCAGCTGCACCGCTGCAGCCCACACCCACACCCACACACACCGGCCCGGCCCGCCTCTGACTCCCGCTGCGCACCTGCGTGAGGTAGGGGTTGCCCACCGCGGGTCGCTGGAACTGCACTCGACCGCGCATGGTCTGCAGCAGGCTCTCCGGCTGCTCGTGGATCTCCTTCTGCATGAAGTGGTCGTAGCCGCCCTGGGGGGGAGCCAGCGGAGGAGGAGGAGGGGGAGGGAAATAGTTAGGCGGGGTTAGCGGCACGTGGGTTAGCCAGGCATGCACTGCAGGGGCGTGTCCAGCACTTGGCCACCTGGTCTGCAGTCTTCGCTGACCCTCCCAAGCCGCGCCTGTACCGGGCCTTCCGCTGTCCAGCCCCGCGCCCCGCATGTCGCAATCTCCAATCATGCGCAACGCCAGCCAACGCCTTGCCGCCCGGACCCACCCCACGCCCCATCCGACCGGACTTCTACTTTCCGACCTCCCTGGCGCCCTCCCTGCCTGCTGCTGCCCTGCCTGCTGCTGCCCTTCCCCCTTGCCTTGCCCCGGCACCTTACCCCCGCCCCCGCCCCCCTTGTCCCCGCCCCCGCCCCACTTGCCACGGCCCCCCTTGTCCCCCGCCCTCCTCGCCCGGCCCCGCTTGTCCCCCGCCCCCTTGCCGCCACCCCCACCTTCATGATTTGCTCCACCTCCAGCTGCAGTGTGAGCAGCACACGCGGCACCGCCTCCTCCACGTTGTCACCCTGTGTGTATGTGTACATGCAGGCGTGTAAATAAGCCAGTGAGGCAACGCGTCGGCAAGAATGCCAGAAAGTCAATGCCCGCATTCCCGTCCACTGATTGTGTGTTATACCTCCACATAGGACCGGTGACCCATTTCCGCTTGTGGATCATCCACACACACAGCCGAGCAGCTGGGCAGCTCCAACTCCACCGTGCACCCTCCCTCTCTGACGTTCCACCTGACGCACCAGCGACCACCCCGCCCCACGCTGCCCCGCTCCCTCCCGCTGCCGCCCCGCTGCCGCCGCCCCAGCTGCCCCCCCCCGCTGCCGCCCCCCCGCTGCGGCCCCCGCTGCCGTCCCCACCTGCCGCCGCCCCCGCTGCCACTCCCGCTGCCGTCCCCACCTGCCGCCGCCCCCCGCTGCCACTCCCGCTGCCGTCCCCACCTGCCGCCGCCCCCCGCTGCCACTCCCGCTGCCGTCCCCACCTGCCGCCGCCCCCCGCTGCCACTCCCGCTGCCGTCCCCACCTGCTGCCGCCCCGCCCACCTGCGTGTTGTAGATGCCGTAGCCGCCGCCGCACAGGTGCAGCACGTCGTTGTCCTCCAACACAATCACGCTGCAGGAAAAGGAAGACGAGGAAGAGGATGAGGCGGGTAAGGAGTCGCTCACGCACACCTGGTCATGCAATTTCTGCACGTCTGAGCAACGGTCCGAGGCAGACCCCAATGGAGCAAGACACACTTTCCACCCCGCGGCCGCCGCCCCGGCCCAACCTCACTCCCGGTCGCCACCCCCGCGTGCGACCCCGCCCCCTCGTGACACGGGCTCGGCGGACTTGGTCAGCACGCACGTGAGCAGGGGCCGGGTGGCTCAGCACGCGAAGATTGCATGTGCTTTGCGTGCTTGCCCGCCTGACTCGTGCTCACGCGCGTGCTGACCAAGCTGGTCACGGACGGCCACGTGCCGTCCCAGCACAAACCCAAGGAGAAGTCCGGCGAGCTGGACCCCACCCGCGCGCCGCCCGCCCCCCCGCAGCCACCGGACTCCGAGCTGACTGACAGCGCGGACAGCAGAGGACGGCATCAGCCCCAGCGCCCTGCCCCGCCCGCCCTGCCCCACACCGCCCCGCCCCGCTCGCCCTCACCCTGCCCTGCCCAGCCCCGGCTCCCCACCGCTTGGTGTGCTCGATGACTGCGGAGGCGTCCGAGGCGATGAAGCACTCGATGGACTCGCGGCGCCACTTGGTGTCGGAGGCGTCGTGCAGGCGGTTGAAGCTGGTGCGGCGCTGGCCGGGCACCTCCTTGATGCCCAGGATCATGGGGCTGCAGCAGGGCACCAGGGCGGCAGGGCGGCACGGCAGGCGGAGAGTGTGTGTGTGTGGGGGGGGGGAGTTACATTCATGATTAGCTAAGAAAATGGTAGACGGGAGGCGGACAGAGAGGGGGGGGGCAAGGTGAGCTCGGGGGTGCTGTGATTCGTGGATGTGATATGTGTGATGGGTAGGCGGGGGCAGCTGCACACCGAGAGTGCGTGTAAGCAGGCAGCCCCCTGCTCAACGCCGCCGCAGCCGGGCGCCCACCCACTCCCACACCCCCGGCCATGCTGCCACGTCCTCTCGCCCCCGGCACTTCCGCCACCACGCCTTCTCCGCTGCCAGCTCGTCCTCCTCCTCCCCATGCTCCACCTCCATCTCCTCCTCGTCCTGCGCCTCCTCTTCTTTAACCCCTCCTCCAGCTCCTCCACCACATGCCCACCTGCCGCGCTTGCACGCCACCAGCTCCCCCGGGTAGTGCGTGCTCTTGACCAGCACTGCGTAGGCGCCCTCCAGCTTCTTCAGCACCTCCATCACCAGCTGCAGCCGCGGCATGTCGCGGGCGTGGGCGGTGTGAGTGGTCAGTGGTGGTATGGGTGGCAGTGGTGGCAGTGGTTTCGGCGGTGGTTAAGCAGTGGTTAACAGGTGGTTTAGGCAGTAATTTCGGCGGTGCTTTAAGCAGTGGTTCCGACAGTGATGCCGCCCGCGCTTTCCCAACCAGGCCCACGCCCATCCCATCATGCGCTAGCACGTGCCAATCCGCAGGCCCCACAATCCGCAGCCTTCACTCGTTGGCCGCGTGTCGCAGACTGGCATTCATTCCGCGACCACCGACCGATATCGCCCGTTGCAGCCCTCCAGCCCTAGCCACCGCCCCCACCACCCGCTCCCCACCTTGGGGAAGGGCACGCGCTCGCCCAGGCGGTCGTACACGAACTTGCACAGCTTGGGGATGACCTCCGTGTCCGTCTCCGTTTTGAACACCTCGCCGTGCTTGATCTGTGGAGTGTGGAGCATGTGCGTGGGGCGCGGGGCGTGTAGGGTATGTGGGTGTGCGGAGCGTGGAGTATGGCGCAGAACAGTGGTGGTGGTGATGGTGACGGCGCGTGTGTGAGGCATGCTTGCAGGCTTATCAAGGTGTGTGGTGTCGGTGTCCGTGGTGCATGTGTTGTGGATGTGTTGGGATGTGGTTGGTTGTGGTGGGCTAGCGCTGCGCTTGCCGCATAGCTGTGAGCTGCGCGCAACCTAACTTGCATTCAACCCGAAGCCCGTATACTGGCCGCCGGCTGCTAGCCGCGCTGTGACACTGGTTCGGCGTGTGTTCATTGCAGTGCGGGCTGCCTGCAGGGCGGTGCCTGCAAGCGCATGGCCATGCACCCGGTCGTGTGCCGCCCCCGTGCTACTGCCGCGAGCCTGGCTGCAGCAGCACCCCGGCGCATCCCGGCGGCGCCTCGACAGGAACAGCTATGCCGAAAACCCCAAGCACCGGACTAGCGGCTGGGGCGCCCTCATTAGCAGCATTGCGTGGCAACGCACCAGGAAGTCCTTAATGAGGTTGTAGTTGGTGATGATGCCGTTGTGCACCACCACGAACTGGCCCTCCGGGTCCGACGGGATGGGGTGGCTGTTCACCACCGACGGCGGGCCGTGCGTGGCCCAGCGCGTGTGCGCGATGCCGACCTGGCTGCGGAACTCCCGTTTGAGGTCCAGCTGGTCCCGCGCGATGGTCTCGTGGGCCAGGCGCTCCAGCGCGTCCACCTTGCCCACCTCCTTGATGATCAGCGGCCCGACCGACTCCAGCACGCCGTTCTCCTCCGAGATCACAGCCTGGGTGCCATCGGCGAGCTTCTGCGTCAGCGGGTACGCGTCCACCACGTCGAACGCAATGCCCGCGGAGTCATAGCCGCGGTACTCAAGGCGCTTCAATCCGTTGAATAGGCAGTCCAGCACGAATTTCAAGTCCCGTTGGACATTGAATGTGTAATAGCCCACGATGCCGCACATCGCGGCTCAGTTTGCAGGGCTGGCCCTGCTGCAGCTGCTCTCTGCGTTCTTTGAGTTGAACACTCTTTGGGCTGCCAGGGATCACGCAAAAGATATTCTTTGTATCGTGTAAGGCTATTTTACAGTTGTTAAAGTATGCGGGGTGGTGTTTGGCAGAACAGTGAGGTGTCCTTGTTAGTTTCGCGCCTCTCAACGTCCTCTCAAGTCACGCCTTATTGCCGGCAGTTAGGTTTAGTTTAGGGGGTGGGAAGTATGGTCAAAGTAATTGCCAGGTTTGGGCAGCAAGTAGGCTAGTCCAGGGCTTTCCCCGATTGGTTGCATGGGCGCAAGTAGAAGTGCTTCTACGATGGCTGAAGCTCAGAAGCTAGGGCTCAGTGCTATTTCCCTGTGCCTACGATGAATACCATGCTCAAACAGACATCATTTACAGCCAAGCCGTTTGGTACAGGGCGCACCGGATGTCGCGCAAGGCAGCCAAGACGCGTGCCTGTGCAAACCCGAGGTAGAGCTTGCGTGTGTCGTGTATAAACTCGTATACATTGAATGATACAGCGGGTCCGGTGTCACGATGCTAATGATCTTCAAAACCGACTGTGTGTATGTGCCAACTCGGCGCGCCGCACTGCAGCCGTGCTGGAGGACTCCGCCGGGTTGCTAGCGATGGTGCCCCTGCTAGCTGCAGGCGGGTAAGTGCCCCCACGTGGCACCTCCTGTTTGGTACATGCACGCCGTGCGCATTGGGCATGTGCGGCCGCACCACGCATACAAGCGGCCCTGCCCCAACACCGTCCGCGACGCCGTGTGACCAGGTGCCCAATCCAATCCGCCCGCACCCGCCACTTGCCACCCGCCACGTCTCCAGTACTGCTTTCCAACTGCTCCGCGACTGCTCCCCACCCGCTCCCCATTCACTCCCCATCCGCTCCGCCACACCCTCCCGTTCACACACTAAAACATCTCAGTGTGGGCGCCTGGAAGTTCGCCATGTACGGGCAAATGGAGGTCATCACCGCCTCCATGCTCACTAACAACGTGCCACGAGGTGAGCCGGTGGATGCCAGCAGGGGGGCGGGCGTGTCAGGTGCCCGGGTGCGGCAAGGGGCCGGCAGCGGAGGGCACGGCGCAGCAGGCAGCTGCAGGTATGGGCCTATCTGAGTGAAAGAGTTGGGCCAGACACACAGGACCCTCGACGTCAACGCTACATGCAGTCATGTTGAGACCAGGGGCGGCCGATAGGCCGGGCGAGGGCCGTGGTAGTGGAAAAGCTGCGTGATGCAGGGTGCAGGGCCCGATGGGTGGGCCGAAGCGTCGCCGGGTGTTCGGCGGGTACATTATGAAGGACCACTTGGCTGTCGCGCTTCGGCCTGCTTGCGCAGGTCACTGCTACTCACTGTCTACGCTGCTGACCTCATGTGCCCCACGTGCAGGTGACCCCGGGCCACGTGTGATCCAGCTGCAGGGAGGCACCAAGGTGGGCCGGCGCGGAGCTGGGGGGGGGGGGGAATTGGGGCGGAGCTGAGGCGGAGCTGGGGCGGAGCTGAGGCGGAGCTGGGGCGGTGCTGGGGTGGGACTAGGGCGCAGCTGGGGCGGAGTTGGGGCGGAGCTGGGGCGGAGCTGAGTGAGGGAATGGCGGCCGGGAGCGGGGTAGGAGCACGTGTGCATTGGTCGCCTGGAGCCCTCACCTGTGTGACGGCAGGTCGGCATGCAGTCAACGGGCGGTTGCAAAGGGGTAAAACGTCGGGCACGTGGGCGTGCCTGTCCTCCAAAATGACATGCATTTGGGTAGCGGGGTCGGGCGCGCTTGCGCAGAGGGGGTGCATGCACTCGCACATGCACTCTAGCACACGCCACATGACGCCGCACGCTCTCACGTGCACTGGCTCACACCCGCGACAGGAGTTGTACTACTACCCCAAGTCCACAGCCCAGATCACGGTGGTGGGCGAGGAGGTCAAGAAGGGCCTTATCGAGCAGGTCGCGCTGCAGGTGTGCGGGGCGGTGCAGGGGCGGGGGCGGGGGCGGGGGCGGGGGCGGGGCGGGGCAGGGCAGGGCAGGGCAGGGCAGGGCAGGGCAGGGCAGGGCAGGGCAGGGCAGGGCAGGGCAGGGCAGGGCAGGGCAGGGCAGGGCAGGGCAGGGCAGGGCAGGGCAGGGCAGGGCAGGGCAGGGCAGGGCAGGGCAGGGCAGGGCAGGGCAGGGCAGGGCAGGGCAGGGCAGTACACCTTGGGAGGCGGCATTGCGCACTTGCACATGGGCCCTGTCCATGCGTACGTTGGACCGGGCGTTGTTTCCAGGGCGGACAGACCAGGCTCTGGGTGGCTGGCAGCAGCAGGGGCAGCAAGAGCAGAAGCTGGAGCAGGGGCAGCAGAAGCAAGCCCCAATCTGTGACCAACTTTGTCAAAACCGCGCAGGCTGCCATCCCGGCGGTGGCCAAGCAGCAGTCGCCCGCCAACCTGGGGTGAGTGGCGGTCGCACGGGCCACCCGTCTCCATGGGCCGCCCCTATCGCCCTGACCACCGTACTTGCTTGGGGTCTTGTGATGTTGCTTTCCTGGGTTCGAGTCGCATGGATGCCTGGCCGCTGGTGTGGCATAGAGCGCGCGTGCAACATGGCCCTGCACTTTGCTGTGACAAGCCTTTCTTTTTGCGCCCCAGGTTTGCGGCTGACTCGAGTGTGGATGCGGTGGTGTCGCTTGGCGCGCTGGCGGGCATGTCGGAGATGCAGGTGCGTGCGTGCGTGCGTGCGTTCTGTGGGTGTGTTGGAGGGAGAACAATGGCAGTTGTATGTTTCAGGAGAAAGGCGGATGCGCGCCTGCGTTTTGAAAGGGAGTAAAATAGTAGAGCGAGCAGGAAATGTACGAGGAGACGTACCGTAATCATCAGGGCGGCTTCAGCGAGGCTTCGGAATGAGCTTGGGCCTGCCACGCCTGCCTTTCAACATCCCACCCTGTGGTTTTGCGAATGCAGCGGAACGCTTTTCTGGCTGAGGCGCTGCGGGTGCTCAAGCCGGGCTGCCCGCTGGTCTTCATTGAGCGCCGTAAGCCGTGGAGAAGGGAACTTGGGCTTGGGCGGAAACTTGAAGATGCGGGTTCGAAGCACGCATGGTCGCCAGGGTTCTTGTGCGCGCCACGTCTTAGGGGCTTGGAACCAGGGCGCTGCTACCGAGCTTTGCTTTGCTCCTTGCCGTAACCCCCCGCCGCTCCCCAGTCTTCCGCCCACCGCTACTCGCACACCTGCTCTCACACCCGCCCGCCCAACCCCCGCCACGCACACTCGCCCACGCACACAGTCCCTGGCGGTGTGCCCCTGCGCTACCTGGGCGGCCCCAGCGGCACCATCTGTGAGTGCGGGCTCTGCTGGTGGCGGTCTGCCTTTGCGGGCTGCAGGGGATGGGTTTCAACGTAACCTCCACGTGGGAGCACCCTATGGCGGTGTGCTGCGAGGACTTTCAAGCCCTCCGCCCCGTGCCCCGTGCCCCCATGCCCCTGTACGCCTACCCCTACCTATTCATTGGGCTACGCGCTATGTAACTACGCCTACCCCTACCAATTCGTTGGGCTTGGGCACATAATCCGCACCCTCCTTCCCGCCCGCTGCAGCCGAGTCGGTGTTCCGGGGCTGGGAGCAGCGGCCGGACGGCGCCTTCAGCCTGGTGCGCTGGGACACGGCGCTGGGCGGCCAGGACCCGCACGCCGTGGGCCTGGCGCTCAAGGCGGCGGACTACCGCGGCCCCGCCGCCGCCAGCCGCCGCGCGGAGAAGGCGGCGGAGAAGGCGGCGGACAAGGAGGCCAAGCGCGAAAAGGCGCGGCTGCCCAAGAAGGGCTTCGAGTAGGGCCTGGAATGTCGATGTCGATGGATAGGTGGATTACCGAGTGGGGCGTTATGAGCGGCGCGTGTGGATGCAAACGTGGCAAGAAAGGGAGCAGTGGCGAAGCAATGGAGCAATGACGAAGCCGGTGCGCGGTGTAGAAAGATGAGGTGCCGGATATTTTGCGTGCGGACTAGGTGAAGGGGTCCGCTAACTGCCAAGGGCGGCAACGCGGTTGAGATTGGACTGGGCAGAGCGCTAAGTTCAAGAGCGGCATCCACGATGTGGGATCATGTGTTGCGTTGTAAGACTGCCAGCTCTCTGAACAAGCAGGTGTTTCCAGGGTTGAGCCACTTCATAGGACACTTCGCTTGGCTTTAGGGCTTTAGGCGCAAACCGTGCAGGGCTTTGAGGTGTTCAAAAACACCGTTGTGCGAAGCAGGAATCGACTGCATGCGCACAAACTATAGTTGCGAAGATTGACATCTATGATACACGAACGCGAGCGACGTAGGAGCGGCGCAGTGCTGGCAGGCCTGGCCTGAATTGTGTAAGAATGGCTGTTGGCAGGACAAGGTGTTGGCGACCCGCCTCCGCTGCCTACACGTTGCGCGCCAGCAAGGCCCGCTGTTCCCCTCTGCTCCGTTGCGCGGTTATCCCTTGCTACCGCCGGCGCTGCCGCTGCTGCCGATGCCAACGCCAGCATCGCCATCACCGCTGCCGCCGTAGTACCGGGCCGCCGCCGCGTCGTACAGCAGCCGTGTGGCCTCCACCAGCTCGTGTGTGATGGCGGGGTCGTACATGCTGTGGCCGGCGCCTGGCACCAGCCGCAGCCGCAGCTCCGGCCAGGCGCGGCACAGCTCGTAGGCCGTGGTGGCGGGGCACACGAAGTCCAGCTGGCCGTGCACGGCCACAGCGGGGATGCCGCTCAGCCGACCCGAGCCCACGCTGTGCAGCAGCGGTGGCCAGTGGCTAGGGGTGGCCCGGGCCGCCGGAGGGACGGCGGGTGAGGACGGTGAAGAGGTTGGGGCGAGGGCGGGTGGCGGGGGCTGCCGCGAGCGGGGCCCGGGACGCTGCGGCCGCGGCAGGGTGCCTGGCTGGTCGCCGTCCATGCTGCCGCCGACGCTGCTCAGGCTGCGACTGCTTATGCCGGTGCTGCTGCCATCGGTGCTACTGCCGTTGCCGTTGCGGGTGGTGGTGGTGGTGCTGCTGCCGCGGAGGAATGCGCCGTGCACGCTGTAGTGGCACTCCAACAACGCCTGGGCCGTGCTGCCAGACATGCGGGCGTCGCCTCGGAACGCCAGGCCCCGAGCCAGAAGCTCCGCCGCCGCGGCAGCGGGGCCCGCTGCTGCAGCCTTCGCATTTGCCTCCGTGGCCGAGGGACGAGGAGTCGAGGTAGGGGCCGCGGACACAGGAGAGGAGGACGCGGGCCGAGGCTGCAGCGCGCTCAGCGGCTTGCGCGAGTCGGGTGCGGCCGGGAAGGTCTCGTAGGCCCACCGCTCGCCGTCCCAGTCCAGCAGCTGGGAGCGCGAGTCGAAGCCGACCGCCATTTCCAGCTCCATCCAGCTTCGAGCCTGTGCGCAGACAGAGCGAAGGGTGAGGCAGGTTAGAGCTCGCACTTGTTTTGGCATGGTGTATGGGTATGTGTTGGGTGCGTGGTGCGTGTGTGCAGGGAGCAGCTCGAGCGGGCCTCAGGCAAAAAATGGTATCT
Organism: Chlamydomonas reinhardtii; assembly: GCF_000002595.2. Classification (NCBI taxonomy): domain Eukaryota; kingdom Viridiplantae; phylum Chlorophyta; class Chlorophyceae; order Chlamydomonadales; family Chlamydomonadaceae; genus Chlamydomonas; species Chlamydomonas reinhardtii. Next base: position 3,561,279 of record NC_057011.1, read on the forward strand.
TCATAGATCAGATATATGCTTGTCATTTGCAAGCATCACAGGGCGCCGAGCGACGGGTGCGATTGTACATGCGTGTGTATGCATGCAACATGAGGTGATGGGTTTGGCCGAGTGAGTAGCTCAGGAACACAGAAAGAGGTTTCTCTATCAGCGGGGTGGTAGCCCCGAGCTCAGTTGAACTATGCCTTGTGTTAGTGCCATCATTGCTGACACGGCCATGGAAGTAGATGAGGGTGCACATGGAAATGCAGTGGCGGCGTGGCGGTGCCGCCATGCGCGGCAGCGATGAAGCTCAGATAGGAGCGAAAGACGTATAAATAACATAGTTTCCGCATTTTAACGGGAAGTAACGCCCGCTTCGGAACTTGTAAATCATCAGGGCTCCAACCAGCCGCATGTATTCAGACCACCATGTACTCCATGCATGCGTGCCCCTGCCCCCGACCCCGCCGGTGCTGCAAGCAGACTCACCGCTGCGTCACGGACGTTTGCATCGGGCGACAGAAGCCGGGCGTAGTAGGCGAGGAGGGGATTGGCTCGGTCTGCGGGGTCATCACCCAGGTGGTCGAGGAAGCGCTGCCATGCCCAGGGCTTGAGTGCGCCCGCGCCGCCGCCGAACATCCAGTGGATCTCGGAGTCCCGCATGGTGCATACGCCGCGAAGCACCATGGCCAGCACCCTGTGCGCGTGAATGGCGGACGGAAGGGTTTTAGGACACTATTGCAACGGCGCGAGCAGGTGGGACATTCGCTGGTTGGGAAGCGCCGACCGCAAACGGTCCGGCGGCGTGCCGGGCCAGCGGCAACTGCTGCCCTGATCCTCACCTGTCGGGATGCTGCAGCGCGTACGCGAGCGACAGCGCCACGCCCCAAGAGCCCCCGAACAGCAGCCAGCGGCTGAGGCCCAGGTGTCGCCGGAGGGCCTCCATGTCGCTGACCAGGTGCTGGGTAGTGTTGGCCGAGAGGCATCCTCGCGGCGTGGACCGACCGCAGCCGCGCTGGTCCAGAAGCACTACCTTGTAGCGCTCCAGATCAAAGAAGCGCCTAGATGACAGGAAAATGGGAAAGGTTTAGTACGCAAGGCCAGAACTGTGGCGGCTGCACAGACGCAGGCTCAATTCGAAAGCCCCGGCGGCGGCCGCAAACAACCTGGAGGCGCAGAAACCCTTAGTCGAACTCACGTGTGGTTCAAGTAGCAGCCGGCACCCGGGCCGCCGTGGACAACCAGCGCAGGAACGCCATTTTCCGCGCCATGCACCTCGAAATAGACTTGGTGCCCATCACCGACGTCTAAATGACCAGACTGTAGAGGTTTGCTTGTAGGACTTGTGTACAGGCCTCGCAAAGCTGGTACAGGCGCCGGCACGGTGGTCGCGGCGGCCGCCTTGCATACCAATCTTCTTTGCCGAGCTCGGCAGGGTGCATTGTGGCACCCTAGGAGCTGGCTACTATGAACAGTAAGGGTCATGGAAAGGGTCTATACAGCATTGAGGGCTAGCGAGGCATTTTATGGCGAGGTTTGCTGCCCCCATCCCATGTCGGCCGCCGTACCCCCATGCGGCTGTCCGACACGGCAGCACCTCAAGCCCGCTTCCGTGTTACAAGCTATCCGTTGCGGACATCATGTCATACAGGTGCCCTTATGTGGGATGGCAAAGCATTCTATCACGGCTGCAAGCCTCACGCCTCCCAAAACACGGCTTCATCCGCCAATCTCTGTCATTTCGCTCAACTGGGCCCCACGCTTCTCTCATGCAGTCATGCAGTTACAGGTCCTGCGTTAACAGACCAGACCTCGAACGTGTTTGCATGGACACCGTACTACGTCATGCACGCGCCCCACTGCCGCGCTGGAACCAGGAAGCACCCGACCATGTGTACTCTATTACTCGCATCCTGTCGGGTAGCTCTGTAGGCTGCCGAGGGCCTGCGTGCATGCTCAACCGCAACGCAAGCTCAACCTCCCCACGTTTCTTACATTCCAACTTTCCCGTCAACCTCACCGGTTCCAACCCCCGCTCATCCCGCCTCCGCCTCCGCCTGCGCCACACCGCCTCCGTGCCATGCACGACAGCAGTACCTCCACCCCTCCTCCCGCCTGGCCCCCTTCGCCTCTCCCCTCCCCGGCCCCTCTACCTGACCTCCGTCCCCCGCCCTCATCTCCCGCTCTCCAGGAATGCCTCGCGGAAGGGCGTGCCCTTGGCCACCACGAAGAACAGCGGCACGCCCGCCACCACGTGGTCCTCCTGGGCTAGCACCTGAATGGGGGGGGGGAGGGGGTGCATTCATGATTAGTTAAGGAAGTGGTAGCCGGTAGAGAATCACGGGGATCTTGGGGGGGATGGGGCGTGGGGATGGGGGGAGGGTGTGAGAATACCAGCCCAAACTGAAACGAACCCATGCATAGGGGAGAGGCCATGGGGCGGCGAGTGGGGGACTGGGGGATGAGCACGAGGGGATACAAGAAGGAGCAAGGAGGGAAGCAGTAGATGAGGCGCAAGGTGTCGGGGCAGCGGAAACTTCCAAGAGGAAGTCACAACCTTTCAGTCCTCTCAACTTTACGACCACGACGTGCCTTGCCTCGCTACCGTCACCCAAGGCTCACACACGTGTGGTCAACGCCCCCGGCACGGTGCCACCCCGGCACGGTGCCACCCCGGGCCCCGCCACCGCCCCGCCACGTGTCCCACCTGGCGTAGCGTGTGCTTGGGGTTGATTCGCCGCATGCGCGCCGCCCGGCTGCCGTACTTCTCCGGCCCCCCCGCTGCCGCGTCCAGCCCCGTGGGCCAGCGGCCCTGCATCGCCTCCACCAGTTGTTCCTGTGTGGGGTGGTGATGTTGTGGGAGGAGGGATTACCTCGCAGCCGAGCCCAACGTGGCCTTCCCTGGATCTGCGCCATCCCCTACCCCGCCTGGGGCTTGGGCAGGTTTGGGACTGTGCGACCACGCGTAACCGTACTCGGTGCCCCCACTGCCGTACACCTGTGCATTCCACAACCTCCCGTAGACCCGCACCAGCCCCAGTCTGGTGAACATAGCGTAAGCGAAAAGCGCTGACCCGGTGGGGTGCATTACTCCCCGTCGTTGAGGCTGAGGTACTGCACATGAGTGCTGATCGCACAGATGTTTTCGCCCGTCAACGCATCCCGCATCCCCGCACGCACCCTTGTGAGCGGCCTGCCGGCGTGCGCCAGGTAGTAGAGCTCCACGCGGTCGCGCACGTAGGCGCCCGCCCCGTCCCACTGTAGCGGCGGCCCCTCGGGGTCGAACATCTGGCGCGGATTGGGGGTGGGGGGTTACATTCATGATTAGCTGCAAGGAACTGGTAGTCAATAGGGGCTTACATTCACGGTTAGCTAACGAAATGGTAGACGGTAGGGGGACAGGGCGCGGGGTGTGGGGGGGGGGGCGGGTTCTGGTTCGGTTGGTGCGCGGTTTTGGGTTGGTGCCGGTGGCGCGTCAGTCTGGTGGCAGGACCAGCCCGCTGACGGCACACACCCTGGCGTGCGGCCTGCAACGCCTAACCCAGATCCCTACTCGTCATAGGTGCCTCGGCAGGACAACCAAACTTTGACCCCTGTCTTTGGCGTGATTGGATTTGCAATAAACCCCCGCACCTACCCGCAAACTACCGCCGTCCCCCCTTACGCCCCCTTTTCAGTCGTCCCCCGGCCTCCTCAATCCCCTCCTCAAGCCCCCGCTAGTCTGGATTCGGTTGGTTTAGTTTGGGCTGGTATTCACAACCCCACTCTCAAGCACCCATCCTCCTCCTCCTCCTCCTCCTCCTCCTCCTCCTCCTCCTCGTCCTCCTCCTCCTCCCGACCCACCATGTCCAGGTGCTCGTTGAAGCAGTCGTCCTCCGCCCACGCCTCCACCACGTCCTGCTGCCCCGACTCCGGGTACAGCAGCAGCACCGGCCACACCAGGCCGCGGCCGTCGGCGCTCAGGCTGGGCTTGTTGTGGCTGCCGGCGGTGACCTGGAGTGACGAGGGTGTTTGCCAAGACCAGTCAGCGGGTGTCCAGTCCTAGCCCCTGTTCGGAGTCTAAAGCCCGAAGTCCAAAGTCCTACAACCTGTGTCAAACATCAGCTCAGCGCCCAGCCCAGCCCACCCAGGCACATCAGCCCGTCCGCACCCATTTCCCCATGGCCAGCACGTTAACACTTGTACGTGCTCATGTGGATGCGTCTCAATCTACACTGCTTTACCCCTCCATCCCTCCACAGCCCTCCACTGCCCTCCATGACTGCACCCTCCCACTGCACCCACCTGCGGCCGAGTCATCTTGCAGCCGTGCGCCAGCAGCACGTCCACCAGCGCCCGCGCCGGCGCCGCCTCCGCCTCCGCCTGCGCCCTTAGCCGCTCCTCCACCTGCCGCCGCTCCGCCAGCTTGGAGGACGCCTCCTGTGGATGAGCGAAATGAAGCCAGGCGGACCTGTGTTACCCTGCCACATCGTCTGGCACTCCTCGCCCCCTCCGCTATCCCCTCCGCCATCCCCTCCGCTCGTTCCACGCCCTCTCCGCACCCACCGCCTCCACTTGCCCACTGCTGGCCCCCCTTTCCATCCACCTGACCCTCCCTCTTTCCCCACTCCTCCCCCTGTCCCGCCCGGCCCCTCGCACCTTGGCCATGCCATCGAACTCCTTGGAGGCTGGGTCCGCGGTCCGCCCCTCCTGGCACAGCGCCTCAACCTGCTCCCACATGCCCAGTCGGCTGGCCGCGCGAGCCGCCCGGAACAGCGCCTTGATGTTACCCGGCTGCAGCTTCCGAGCCGCCAGCGCGTCATTGTAGGCCTTGCGGAAGTTGCCTGGAAGGTGGCGGTTTTGAGGTACATTTCGAGGGTGTGCAGGGGGCGTGCCGTTTGGGAGCTAGCGTGCCTAGGCTCACCCTCTGCAAGCCCTGTCCCCACTCCATCGACTCCCGTCTTCTTGCCTTTCCCGTGCCCCCTGCCGCTTTCCGTGGTGTTCGGCTTCGCCACCCACCCAACATGATTTGAACGTGTGCGCGGTTGCAGTGCAGCGCGGCGTTGAGGGCGTCGCTGGGCACGGCCAGCTCCAGCCCACTCGAGTAGAACTGCACGGCCTCGCGCAGGAGCGTGCGCTTGGCTGCCTGGTCGGCCTTGTCGCTGAGCGCGAGCTTCAGCTTGTTGTTGCCGTTCGTCTGCGCGCGCGATGCAAGCGAGCAAGGAAGCGAGCCAGTATAGGGCATGCACTTCGATCCGCGACGTTTCGCGAACCCTGGGTCCGTAACAGCACGCTGAACTTGTGGCGTCAGGCGTTGCCGCTTCAAACCTAGTACATCATACCATCAGGAGACTGGCCGCGCTCTCAGCTCGCACCCTGCCGTGGGTGTTGCGACGCTTGCAAGCCCGGCGGCGCAGAATAACGCGCAAAGAGCCCCGGCTGCAACTACCTTGAAGCTTTCAGCCTTCTCCTCCGGTGATAACTCATCGTCGACGGCTTTAAGCGCCGCGTACAAGGGGTCGTCCTCGGCGTCCTCCGGCAACGCGTCCCAAAATAGCGGGTGCAACCCTTTATTGTCGTCAATTAGTTTGGGCTTTGGACGCTCATCTTCGGAGTCGCTATCGCTCATGTCTGTCAGTAAAAGGTAAATAAGAGGCTCTAGCTTATTGTGTCGATTTCAAGCGATACAATTTGCATGAACGTAAGGAAGGAAGCACTTATGGGGAACCAAGCTGCTGTTTTATGGGCGGACATTGACGGTGGATCTGGCGGGCGCGTGTTCTTCTTTGTAATCAGTTGTTTTGGTAATAGGCCATCATGTATACTGTAGCAACTGGCTACGGATATTGTATTGCAATAGTCGTGGGGCTCACGACGACTTGGTTCCTCAGTTCCAGGTCGCCAGTTCCTGCCAGTTCCGATATTTGTCCACTCGTTGCAGCTGTGTTACAAGCTCCTCACAAATCCTGGTTGACTGCTGCGTCAGCCGCCCAGTTGTGTCCTGAGCGGGAGCCCCATCTTGAGGTCCTGACACGGGTCCTGGTCGTGGCAAGGGCCACGAAAGGGCGCCAAAGAGCCACCTTTCTTGTCTTGACCCGGTGGACAGCAGCTAACACATTGGATTCTATGTGTCATACACGCCCCCGTGTGCGTCGCTTGTAGCTTGATTGCATGTGCACTGTCACGTACCGGATGGCGCGTAGTTACCATATAAGGTGCTGCCCACAGGATATCATGGGCTGCTGCGTTTCTGCCAGGCTGCATGCACTAGCAGGCACGTGCCGGTGGTGCCGGATGGCGACGTGATTCGCCTGGCTGCATATCACCGGCGGCGGCCAGCAGCTGACGGCGGCGGCGCAGAAGCACCCGGACCTCCACCAGGTGTGTGACATCCAGCAAGCCGGGAACGGCAGGGAAGTGAATTACTGCATAAAGATGTTACGGAATAACCCATGCCCTATGGGGCTTCGCTTTCCAACACGACGTTCAGTGGCGTCCTTTCCCCGCCGCTTGACATTTGGCCTTTACTTGTTACATTACGTGCAGTGTCACCGGGAGCCGGCACAGCAAGGACTGCAGCGGTGGCGGCGGCAGGCGCCGACCCTGCGCAGTCACATGGTCATGCCGGCGCCTGCGGCTCCAAGGCCTCCACAGCGGCTTCAGGGGCTCCGGCACTCGCTTGTGGTGTTGGCATCGCGGCGTCGGCTGGAGCATGATCCTCCGCCGTTCCTGCAGTGACGCAGGCGACAGCGGCAGCCGCGCGTGACGCCCACGCTGGAGCGAGGGTGGCCTTGTCGCCTGCTCCGCAGCCACCGCAGGCTAAAGCCGTGTGTGGGCCGCATCGGTCACCGCAGCGCAAAGATCGTGCGGCTCATTGGTCGCCGCAGCGCAACGGTCGTGCGCACAGCGCGGCTGGCGCGGCTGGGATCCGGGCGCGCATTAGCCAGCTGCAAGCACCCGCGGCGGTGGCACATGGCACCGCGGCTCCAGCACCAGGGTCAGCAGCAGCTGCTCCTCCAGCCGCACCAGACCCAGAAGCCGCTGCCGGCGCCAAGGTGCAAAAGACGGGCGCGCGCGTGGACAAAGATTGTGGCATTGATGACTCTAGTCGCCGCAACAGGGCCGTCCGGCGGCCGGCGCTGCTGCTTGTGCAAGTGCTGGCGCCGCCGCTGGCGATGGCGGCAGCGCTGCGCCGGACCCTGACGCCAGCGCTGCGGGACTCGGTTCACCAAGCCCACTGCAGCCGGGCCAGCAGCGGCAGTCGGGACTGGGCGGCGCACTGCACAAAGCGGCGGAGCAGGTGTCAGCGCTGGAGGCAGACCTGGCGCAGGCGCTTGCCGAGGCGGCGGCGCAGAGGGCGAGGGCGGAGGCGGCGGAGGCGGCGACGCAGCAGCAGCAAGAGCCGGTGGCTGAGCTGAAGAGGAAGCTGCAGGAGCAACGCGGTAGGCTGGAGTGATGGGAAAAGCAAAGGCAAGCACTGGAACAGGCACTCGGTGCGTTTGTGCAAGAGGACGGACGACCATGGGATTCATGGGGTGCTGAATGTGAAGCGGCCCGCGAGGCCTGCCCCCCGCACTGGATCGCAGAGTGCCGCTGCACGGCCCGCCAGCCAGGCCGCTGCCGGCGAGGTGTAGCAGCTGCGGCCAGGCGCGTGGCTGTGGCCGCTGGCACGAAGGCAGCCGCGGCGGCCCCGCCACCCGAATCGTCTGACGCGATCCTTTGTCGCCTCCGCCCGCCCCTCGCTCAGGGCAACTGCGGCGGCGGCGGCGGCGGCGTGCATACCTGCCCAATGCCCCCCGCCTGCCCCAGCCCCGGTGCAGACACGGGCAGGACAGTCTCAGCCGGCGCAGCAGGCTCATGGATTTCTGGCAGCACCAGCAGCGCGGGTCGAGCACCGGCCCCTGCCGCACATCATGCATGATGAAGCCGCCGCCCTCTGAAACGGCGTCGCGACCCGGCACGTCCGCGGCCCCTGTGGCGGGCTTGCGGGGGCTGCTGCACGTGTTGATGCCTGCTACAGGGGAGGAAGAGGCGCATGGCGCTGGCGGCGGCGCCACAGCCGCTGCCCCTCCGCAGCCAGGCACGGCGGCGGCGGCAGCAGCTGCGGCAGGGGCCGGAGCCGGCGCCCCGCATGCCGCAGCAGCCGCAGCCGCACCTGCACGCACCGGCTGCGCCGCAGCTTCCGGCAGGCGGAGCAGCAGCAGCAGCAGCAGCAGCTACATCCCTTGCAGTAACACCGCACGGCCGGGTCCGCCGGTGGTGCGTGTTGTGGACCTGCTCGGTCCGTGTGAGGCCACTCGGGCGTCGCCGCACGCCACATTGGCTGCTGCTCCCTGGCGCAACCGCGGCACCGCCGGGCCACCGCACCCGCAGCCGCAGCCGCAGGCGTCCGAACCACCGGCCCCAGCTAAGGCTGTATGCCGCCGCCGCACCCTCGGCCGTCGGCTGCGCCTCCTGCGTCACTGCGGGCACCGCCGCCGCGGCCGCCGCCGCCCGCGACCGCTTCCGCTCCTGTGTATACGTGTACGAGCAGGTGAGCATGCGGCACTGCGGCTGGGGGGTGGGCTGCTGGGGCTGGGCGTGTATGTGTAATGTGTTGGGATGCGGCTGCGGCGTCAGCAGGAGCGTCAGCAGTGTTGCCAGCGCGCGCGCCGCTACCGGTCCCACCCCCACCCCCACCCCGTGCACAATAGAGCATCACGAGTGTCAGCGAGCCCGCACCAGCCGCTGTGGCCGAAGTGCCCTCGTCGCTGTCCTCCTCCGCGCCCTTCCCTGCCGCCGCCGCCGGCCCCTCTCCGCATCCCTCCGTGCGTAGCAGCTGCATCCCACCCTCCGTAGCAGCTGCATCCCACCCTCTGTAGCAGCGAACTGCAGCTGCAGCTGTCCCTGTCGCTGCAACATCCGCACTCGCGCCCGGGTGCCGCGTATGCCGCCATACATGGCCTTCACAGCACCCGCCTCTTCCGGGCCCCCCAGCGCCAGCAGTTCCCCAGCAGCATTCACGCTCTGGCACGCACGCGGTACAGGTACGGCAGGCATACCGTAGCTTCATGCAGCCCGCCGCAAACAACTAACGAACAAAATGATGTAGCCGCCGCACCACAGCCTTTACAGCCTTGTGTCCGTTCAGCCTTATTGTCTGGGGCCATCCACCTACCGGCCCAGGGGTGCTCGCGCTACTCGCGCCAGCTGTGAGTGCACCTGGCTGCGGCTGCACGTTGCGGCCGCTTGGCGGGCCTGGCCCGATGAGTCGGCCCGCTGCCAGCTGCCTCGATGTGCCCCCACCTGCTGCGTCAGCCAGGACGCACTGCTCGCCAGTCGCGCCGCGCAATCTCAGTTACAGTAGTTTGTGTCGCAGTGCGCTTATGCGGGCGCCGCGCAATGCCACGCACCGCCACTACCGCGCTCACTGTACCCATGCATGCATGTATGTGCCGTACGTATGACAGCGTACGTAGCAGGCTTTTGGACGCATGCGCCCCAAAACCCCTGCCGCCCAGGCGCGGGTCTGCTTGCCTACCGATGTGAACACGCTCAAAGAAAGTACTTGTTACGGAAACGTGCATTCCGTCCTATAAATATCTACTGCGGCACAGCACTCCAGCACGTGCCGCTAGCCGGGGTGCGGCGGCTCTCACGCCACAGAATCGGCTTTGCCCAATGACTTGATCCACTGGCTTAGCGCAATCAATGAAGTGATGGAAACGCGCATTCCACACTGACCCACAACAAACGCGTCGCATGCATGCGTATGTATGGCTTCTTGATGCCCTAGGTATAGATGCTGGTATGCTGCCCCGGCCGCTGGCCCCTCAGCCGGTCACCATACTTCCGCGTGTCGATTGTGCACCCCTAGCCTAACGCATCTATCGGTACCTCATCCATCCCACACCTTCCACAACTCTCGCCATGCATCCTCTGATCCGCCCCACACTACCCACACCTCCACTCTTCCCCGCCCTTGCCAGCAGAACCTCAACACGTGAGAGCCCGAGCACGCCGGCCCGCCCCCACCTCAGTTGCCCCCCTCCTCCTTCCGCCCAGCCAGCACGCGCCGCCGGTACACGCGCAGGTCGTCGTGGATGCCCGTCCAGTTGGGCAGCGGCACGCGGCGCACCTGCCGCCACTCGGGGTGCAGCTCCCTGTCCAGCTCCCACGTGGCGCCCGTGTACACCTCGCCCACAGCCACCACCGTGTCACCGCGGTAGGCGGCCAGGCTGGCCTCGCCCATGTCGTGCCGCGCCCAGCACAGCAGCAGCGCGCGGTCGGGACAGCCGCCGTGGCGCGCCAGGAACTCGGGGCCGTCACACACCTGCACACGCACGTGCGGCACGACATGGGGCACATGGATGGGGCACATGGATGGGCACACGTCCGCACACGCACGTGCTGGATCACCAGTGGATGGCTGGCGGCATGGCGGCACATCAGATATAGGTCAGCAGAACAGTGCCGGGCGGCGGGATGGAGAAGATGGATCAGAAGTGCATGTATGTGTGCCTGCTGCTGTGTGCACGTGCGGCTAGATAGATAGCGGGTGTTGCCAGCCGTGCCTCCAGCCGTACGGGACATGACAATCAAGGCACACGCAGCGCATCAAGCAACCCGCTGGCTGCATAGGCCCGCGTGGCGCGCGTGGAGTGACAGCAGGCAGGCAGGCACGCAGGCAGGCTAGCTAGGATGGTAGGCACACACACACATACACACATGCACACACACATACACACACACACACACACTCTCGCATCGCATACACTGTCTTTGCGCAACGTTTTCCTTGTGCTCTTTAACACACACACTCTCACACACGCACACACGCACACACGCACACACACACTCACTCACTCACTCACTCACTCACTCACTCACTCACACACACACACACACACACACGCGCGCGCGCACACTCACACACACACACACACACACACACACACACACCTGCATGCTCTTCAAATATCGGAGCGCCCCCTTCGTACCCTTCGGCAGCTCCGCATCCTCGCCATCTGCTGCTGCCGGCTCCTCGCCGTCCGCTGGCTCCTTTTTGAAGCGGTACTCGCAGTCATTGTCCACAGCCACCACGTCCACGCCACGCAGCGCCAGCAGCCACGCCCAGTACCCGGTGCCAGCGCCCACCTCCACCACCCGGCCCCCCGACACCTGCGCAATCACCTCCAGCGCCTCTGTGGATGGCACCGCCCACGACATGTAGGGAACCGCTATGCTGCCGCGGATTGCCAGGCCCAGGGCTTGTCGCATCTGGTCGTTGGCGCTATATTCGGGGCGGGTGAACATGGCGAAGCGGTCGTGAAAGAAGCGCGTTTCCCGCGCCCACGGCTCCCAGAACTCGTGCAGCAGGAAGTTGTCCGGCATGTGCGGCTGCGTCAGCCGCGCCAACAGCGCCTCCGGGTCAACCGGCGTGCCATCGTCGTCATCGTCGTCGTCGGTTGCGGCGGCTGCGGCGGCTGCGGCAGCATTGTCATCCTCGCCGTCGCGGAAGTCGCTGCTGGTAGCATCAGCGGCCTGGGGAGCGAGAGAGGAGCGGGCGAGGGGTGAAGGGTCGCGGGCGGCGCACAGTCGTGGCGTGTAGATATGCAATGTTGAATATGCTTTTATTCACGGCGAACAATAATGTATATATGAGAAGACGGCATGCAGGGCGGGGTGCCGTGTTCTTGTTAGCTGGCGCCGGTGTGGTTGATGACCCCCACCCGCCCGCTAGACACGCCTGCGCATTCTGGCTAGGCCGGAGTGCATTGCAGGCCGCGATGCATGGAAGCCCTCTTAGCATGCATGGCGTTCGAGCGGGAGACAGCGAACGGGAGGCCGCACCGGGTCGGTGTCGCTGCCGCCGCCGGTCGCGTTTTGAGCCATGCCCCGCCGCGGCTGCTGCAGATTGATCACGCTTGCCCCAACAAGGTTATTCCATGTCAGGCAGCTGGACAAGCCATCGCGTGTCGGGCATGCCGCCGGGACCGAAACCTGGCCAAAGCGGCGGCCGCGAGGCGCAGCCGCGGACGAGCCCAGCCGCAAATATTGCAGCAGCATTTCTAGTTGTAAGGACAGCAGCTAGCATGTGTCGCCAAAAGTAGCAGCAAAGCAAAGGGCGGAACGGCCGGTCTCCTGGTGCGTGATGGGCGGAGCCGATCGAGCAATGGCGTCCTCGGACCACCCGCGGGTCCACTCCACACGTCCCCGGGAATGACTTTGTTTCAAGCCGGATAGTTCCGGGACTGCCGTGGAAGGTATTCCATGGAGACCCCAGCTGCCCTGGCCGGATCTTACCATTCCAAAAGTGCAATCGCGGTTGTGCGCAAGGAGGGGGAGAGCGGGCACGGAGGCACGACACCCGTGTACATTGCAATGGGCTTGCAAATGTTGCAATGGGCGAGCCGTCCCAACCAGCTATGATCCGCTTGACATGCAGCAAAGTATAAAATGTAACGCAACAGGGTATACGTGCTGCACCGGAGGGGTGGTATGGGGTACCGATCCTCTGGTCACCCGGGGATAGACCGACTTGCTATCCTATGTGCCACGACCTCCAATCCCAATCCCTGAGGTCCGGGTTCCCAATCCTCGCCGTTCCTATCCCAATCCCTGGAAGCCTGGTTCCAATCCCTGCCGTCCCAAACCCAATCCCTCAAAGCCAGGTTCCAATCCCTGCCGTCCCAAACCCAATCCTTCCTCCACGGCGCCAAGCCGTTCTCCCTCGTTGTCAAACCTCCAGTCAGCATACCCGACCTGACACGACAGGTTTCACGCCGAACCCACCTCCGCGACAGCTCCGCTCCAGTCTCCCTCCCCCCTCCCCCACGGCAAAGTCCTCGCCGCCCGGGTCCTGGTCGCATGGATGCGGTCTTCCCGGCGTTCGAGTCAGCTGGTCAGAACGGGTCTGAACGTCTCCTGCTCCTTTCGCTTTACAGCTGACAATTGTCAAGAGGCCCTTAGATCCACATGCCCCCGCGCGCCCCCAAGGGGAGGCGGTGGGATGACAGGCGGGGGAGAAGGCGGATAAGGGAGGAACTAAGGATGCATCTCATTTCTTTCCCGCAGGGGGGCCAGCCCCCCTGCACCCCCCGGAAATGGACAGGGGGGCGGCGCCCCCCTGTCGACCCCCCTGGTATGCAGCGCAAAGGATCTGTGATGACGAAGGGGGTGGGTGTGGCGGGTAGGGATTATTACCCGCCCCCCTCGCGGCCAGTCGCTTCTCTTTGACAGGGGGGCGGCGCCCCCCTGTCGGACCCCCCGAGGTGAAATGGTGGCTAGGGTATGGGTGAGAGGGGAGCCTAATACATGCACCGGCATGCGGAACGTTTGGGTGGGAGGAAGGCGAGGACGCAGGCTGGAACTGCATTGCTGGGATGGTTGCAAACAATTGTTGCACGGACATGAACTGGACTCCACCCGCACGTGCTGTGTGGCACAGTTACAGCATGCGTGGAGCGCATATTGCTTGCTTGGATGCAGCTGGGTTGTGCCTATGATGCGCTGCGAGGGGTGGCACTGGAGCCAGGCGCACTAAGCAGGGGCACCTGCTCACAAATGATAGCATCATGCATTTGCGCTGGCTTGTGCATAGAGTGAGCACCCGTGTTAGATAGTGGGAGGGCGTGTAACTGCTGGTTTTGCTCGGCTGTTGAGCCGACTGCACAACCACACTTGCACATGACAGCGCGCATGGTGCACGAGGCAGCTGCATATTATTGCAATGGTTTTCATGATCATACAATTTATGCTTCGACATAAGAACAGTGCATAGGAGCTGGCCAAGTAACTGCACGCAACTTGGCGGTTGGGCAGTTAGTTGGCCGGCAGCAGTTGCGCACATGTGGCCTTTCACTGGCGCATGTCTGCCACTGTTCATTTGCAGTCCAACACCAAGAATAACAAAAAAACACAAGCGCAGTGCATCGCATAGGACCCGGCGCCGGCGGGGTAACTGCAACACAAAGTGGGCCGATGCGGCGGCAGTTGGGCACATGTGGGTTTTCATTCGCGCGCGCCTGCCACTCGCACTGCATGCGCAATTTGGTTGCGATGCTGCAGGCGCAGCCTAGCTGGATCAGTCGCGGCAGCCTAGCGCGGCGGGGCAGTGGGCGGGGCAAGGCGGATGCTGCCCCGAGCGGTTTCCGGCCGGTTTTGCAACGGCGCGCGGCTAGTAATGGTGTAGCAAGTATTTTAAGCAATGTATAAAATGTATAAACATGTAATGATACACTAGCCAACACGTTCTGACACTTCACAGCTGATGCCACCACCAGCGACAAGCACTAGCGCTCATCATGGGGGCGGCCGGCACAGAGCCCGGCCAAGCAGCCAGTCCGGCGCGCGGCGGCGGCCCCCGGCGGCGCCCATTTGTAGGGGGCGGCAGCGCGCGGCTCCCGCGGCCCGGCGGGCGCGGGATGGGCGCGCGCCGCACGAGCTGGCGCCGCGCGGAGCCGGCGCCCGGATCCGGGGAGCCGGCGGCTGGATCGCGGCGGTTGGGCGGGCTCTCGCGCTGGGGCGCGCGGCGCGCGCGCGGGGCAGCGCCAGGGCCTAGAAGAGCGTGCTGGCTTCCAGGCGGCCCGGCCAGGCGCGCGACCAGGCGCGCAGCGGCGGCGCCATCCGAAAGTAACCCAAAAAATCTAACGGGGCATATAAGAGCGGGGGCAACTAATACTAACGACACCAATAAATACAATATCTGACACCAATACATATCTGCTGCGGTAGTTTGGGCCAAGCAACTTCAATACAAGTTAACAAAGTTTATACTAATGATGATGATATTGGTTGCTCCATAGTTAAATACTCTTACTCCTGAGGCAAGGAAAATTGCATGCGACAGCTTAGGGCAGCTGGGCAAACCGTTCTAATTGCAACGACGAACCGATGTAGTAACAGGCATGCGCAAAAGCTGCTTACAGTGGCAAGGGCTGATGAGAACTCGGGCAAATCCTCGCCGCTCAAGCTGGTGGTGGCGAGTCGGGACGTTCCGGCGGGGCGGGAGGTGCTGATGCCGGCGGGGTACGGCGGTGCGGACTACTACCAGATTGTGGCAGACAACTACCGCACGTTGCGTTGAGATAGAGACCGCGCATGCTCTAGGCAGCACCTGTGTCCACAAATGACATTCTGTCTTCAGCCCGTCCCGCTGTCGCCTTGCTTGCAGTTTTGTCGGGAGTGGGCACGGACTGCTACGGCGGCGGCGGCCGCCGACCCTTCACAGCCGCGCGCCGGCGCCAAGGCCGTCACTACTGGCGCCGGCGCCCCCAACTTGGGCCCAAGGCTCCCTCAGCAGCTTCAGGGGCCCCGGCAATCACTCCTGTGGGCGTCACGGCATCGCCTGGAGCACGGGCCTGCACCGCTCCTGTGGCGCAGCCGACAGCGGCTGCTGCGCCCGACGCCCACGCGGTGGAGTGGCTCTCCTTGTCGCCTGCTCCGCAGCCGCCACAGGCTAACGGCCGTGTGTGGGCCACAGGCGCCGCACCCGCCACGGGTTTGCAGCAGCAGCAGCAGCAGGGCGAAAGTGAGGAGCAGCATTCCGTGGGTGGCAGCGGCGGCGCGGCAGCACCTGATACGCACCCCAGTGCTGCTGCTAGCGTGCGACCGCCGGCTGTGTTTGTGAGATCCCAGGGTGCCAGCTTGGCAGGTGGCACAAGCAGCACCCAGCAGCGGCCGTCTGCCACCCGCATGTCGCTCGCTGCACGGGCCTCCGCCGAGCTTGTGTTGCCTCCGCATCTCTTGCTGCCCAAGCATCGATCTGCAGCGAGGCGGCGGCGGCGCTGCGGCAGCAATGCTCCCCTCGCTCGTCTCCGGAGCGCCGTATCAGTGGTGCGGCTGGTGCGGCTGGTGCGGCTGGTGCGGCTGGTGCGGCGGGTGCGGCTGGTGCGGCTGGGAGCAGGGCGCGCAATGGCCAGCAGCAAGCACCCGCGGCGCTGGTGGGTGGCACCGCAGCTCCTGCACCAGGGTCAGCAGCAGCTGCTCCTCCAGCCGCACCAGACCCAGAAGCCGCCGCTGCCGCCAAGGTGCCGACGACGGGCACGAGCTTGGACAAAGATCGTGGCGTTGGTGACTCTAATAGCCGCAACCAGGGCAGTCCGGCGGCCGGCGCTGCTGCTTGTGCAAGTGCTGGCGCCGCCGCTGGCGATGGCGGCAGCGATGCGCCCGACCCTGACGCCAGCGCTGCGGGATTCGGCTCACCAAGCCCACTGCAGCCGGGCCGGCAGCGGCAGTCGGGACTGGGCGGCGCACTACACAAAGCGGCGGAGCAGGTGTCAGCGCTGGAGGCAGACCTGGCGCAGGCGCTTGCCGGGCGGGGCGGCGGCGCAGAGGGCGAGGGCGGAGGCGGCGACGGCAGCCGCTGAGGACGCCCAATAGCAGGACGAGCACGAGCGAGAGTTGTTGTGGAGCAGGTTGCGGGCCGGGCATGTGGAGGTATAGGCCAGGGATGCGGAGGTGGCTGAGCTGAAGACGAAGGTGCAGGAGCAACGTGGTAGGCTGGAGCGATGGAAAAAGCAAGGGCAAGCACTGGAACAGGCGTTCGGTGCGTTTGTGCAAGAGGAGGACTGATGATCATGATGGCCAGCGTGGGTGTTCCCAGGGTATCGGATGAGGGACTGGATCAGTGTCCTAGCATATCCTTTGTGGTGTTAGTGCCGCAAAATGCGGTGCGGTGCGCCTGGGCCCTGGGCACGTTTTGTGCTGACGGAGCGCAGCACGCAAGCGGGGGTTGCCGGAGAGCTCAGGTCAGCGCAGGCATTTTGGTTCGTGTGCATATGAAGTGCATGTCTCCATACTCCATACATACTATTTCCAAGCGTATGGACTTTCCGTGCGAGTGTTTGTGCAGAAGGACTGACGACCATGGGATTCAGGTACTGGTCTGCTGAAGGCATGCAGGACGAGGCTGGGGCCTGTACAATATTGTTAGTCGGGCAATGTGTTGACGCGTTGTGCAGGCGGCTGCTTCTGAGGAGGCCGAGGCAAGGCAGCAGGCTCCGGAGCGGGCGCAGGCTAATCGGACAGAGGACTGCAGGAGGCGCTAACGGAGGCACGGGAGGCGCAGGAGCGGGAGAGGGCAGAGTGGAGGAAGCGGGCAGCGGAAAAGGAGGCGCCCGTCGAGGAACTGACGTGGAAGCAGGCGGTTGAGCCAGCAGAGGTGAGGCAGCAGCTTCAAGAGACGGACGCGGCCCTGACCAGGAAGGATGATGCTGTCCGTGCGTTTATGCAAACATGGCCGCCAAGGTAGAGCGGACTTGCAAGTTGGGGAAGTTAGGTAGGGGCAGAGGCAGGGGAGGCAGAATGATGCAGGTGCAGCCAGTGAGTCTTGTGAATGAAGGCGTATGCTGGTAAGGTTGGTGCAGAATGGTACAGCTTGTTACTGACCGGTAGACGGTAGTGGACTTTACTAACATGCTTAGGCACGGGACATTAGGCTTGTACAGCAGGGGTTGCACTGTGTGCAGAGGTCAAATGGACCCAGTGCTCGTATCTTCCGTCTACACTGTAGAAATCTGCCCAAAGAAATCCCCCGAAGGCGGATAAAATTTTTGGGTTTGGGTGCCGCGCATCTACGCAGGTGTAGACGTTTTTGGCCGGTTCTGGCGCGAGAATGGGGGAAGCGTAGACGTTTTGGGGGGCTTGGGGGCTTAAGTGTAGATGCCGCGGTCAGGGTCATCTACGCATGTGTAGATGCCGGGTGCCTGAGGGCATCTACAAGATACAGGGTTGCCTAGTACGCGACCCTCTCTCCATAATACGCGTATTAATACAGCGTACTAGGATTTCTAGTACAGTACGTTATAATACGGTGCATAATACGCTGGGCCATGAAAACCGGGGGGAAAGCCGGTGCAAATACGACACGCTTGCCCGCACCATGCCCGAATCGGTGTGAATCTGGATGTGCGTGGCCATGGTCTTCTAGTTGAATTTCCTTCAACTTATTATACTCGTATTGTTATAAGAAAACACAGCTGCAGTGCGGAGAGAAGCCATGGTTTGCGAACTTCGACGGACATCCTTTCCAGCACCCCTCGCGCCCCTCGCCCGCCACGGCGCTGCCACGGCCCACCCCGCTGGTATCCCCAGCACAACGTATTTTCCCAACGTACTAGCCGACGAGGGCAGCGTACAGTACGTAGTACAGTACGTAGTACGTAGTACGCGTACTACGAACTACGCAACCCTGACAAGATATGAGCACTGAATGGACCCTGGCAGCGAGAAGCAATGCAGGAGGGGGTGCTGCGATATGCGTTGTCGAGTCCTGTTTGCCGATGGATCTCCATGTCCTAGGCCAAAGGTTCCGAACTGCTGCTACCGTACAGCCGGCAGGGGTTTGTGGTGTGATCCTAGGGGCTAGGGCCCGGCCATCTGTAATCGTCCAAACCGTGGGTAACTGCCCCCTGACGTGCGCCTCACTCCCCTGCTCCCCCGTGCTGTTCTTTCCAGGGTCCGATGTCGGGACGGCGCGGTACCGTGCGCGGAGAGGGTCCAGGGGCATCTGCAGGGTGTCGGTGGGCTCGGCGGGCTTAGCGGGCAAATACACACACAACGTTGTAAGGGTCGTACTGGCGTGCGTGTCCGTGTGTGTCTCGGGTGCCGTGAGACCGCACGATGCCCTGAAACCAGGGGAAGCCTCCCCTGCCTGAAACCGCACGGTGCCCCCGAGACCGCACGCACGGACCGATCTTGCAACCCCCACCTGCAGGGGAACCCCTGCCCACCTGCCACCTGCCCCACACTCCTCATGGTGCAAGTCAGAGCGGCTTTTCCGACAGCCCGAATCACATTGTATCTGGTGTACGGTATGTTGACATACATTTGTGGAAGCATGCTAGCGATTTGCCGGATGGATGGGCGAGAATGAGAGAAAGCAGCGCCTTGCAGCTGTCTTCGACTCTTCATCGCGACTCGCGAGGGCGCTGTTTTACACAAGCAACCGGAACTGGCAAAATCGAAATAGTGCCAGTATTTACTTCGGCGAAAGCGAGCCGGAGTAAGGAAAGAGCCCCAATTGGTTCCGGATCCGCAGCAACCACTTCACGTCCTCCTTCAATGAGCTATGCTCCTGAAGACTGTCAGTCTATTCGACGCAATAAGTAGTGCCACATTAGCCCCTCAGACCAAGGCAAATCGGTTCCGAAGCGCGGTAGTTGCATTTGTGCTTGATCATGGACAGCGAAATCGTTGCTTGCATGTCGCGCTCCAAAGGTACAATTGGATATGGTGCATAGCGAACAGGACTTGTAGGGCACCATTTAGGGTTCCGATATGCAGGCCGTTTCGGAGCAGCCGGCTGCGGGTGAGTGCATACATACATACAATTAATCGCGTCTTTCTGCCAATCAAGAGTGACCCAAGCACTGGCCGCGAGCCTTCGGCAGTGCCTTCTGACGTGCAGCTTGTGCATGCGTGCCTTGCGTGCCAAGCTTCCGTTTTTCCCACTTCGACGCCCAGCCCCCGATCCCCGGCGTCCCTTGTGAGACAGCAACAAGCAACAGTCCTCCCGCTGTGCTGCTGCAGGCGGGGCGACGCCTCGGCACAGTCGCGCCGAGCAGGCCAGTGCTGCCACATCAGCGGCTCTAGACGTTATCCCGCCACCCAGCCCTCCGGCAGCGCAGCCAACGCAGCAACCGCGCCTTGTTGCCCAAAACGACGAAGCTCCTAGCCAACACCACTCAGAGGTCCCTGATTCCACCGCCGCGGCTGCAGCGGCTCCGGGCGAGCGTGTACGGCTGCTTGAGAGGCGCCTGAGTGAGCTGCTGGACCTGGTGGGTGAGGGCGCCCATAACCGGCCAGCAGCGGGCGCGACCGAGGCGGTAGCAGCGCATGATGAGGCAGCGGCGGTGGCAGGTGCGGCCTCGGTCGGGGGCCGGCCGCGAAGGAGCAGGGAGGCCGGTGGAGGACAGCAGGGCGGTGAGGCCGACACGGCTGCGGGAACCCGGCCGGACGGTGAGGCTGCGGCTGCGGCAGGGCCAGCTATCCATGTCATCATGTTGGGCAGCCATCCCTGGCAGCACCTCAGCGTCACGCACCCCGATGGGTACAATGAGATAGCCAAGGAGCGCCTCAGGCCCGCGGAGGTGCGTTCCATATTAGTCACGCCCGGGCTGTGCCTAACCTGTAGCAGATGATAGCGGTCTGCCCTTGTGACAGGGGCTTCCTCTTGTTACAGTGTCATGCCAATGTGCCGCCGTACGTGTGTGCAGAACCCGGAGGGTGCAGCTGGTCCCGCCGCGCCCGGTCCACAAACGCCTGAGACGGACGTGGAGCCCCTTGCCGTTCCCACATGGGCGCTATTGAAGAACAAGGGTGCGTTGGCGTGTCGCTCGATAATGATGGGTTCGAGCTGACAGCTCCTAGTTGCAGTCTTCCCTTAAATCCTAGCAATTACCGCGCTCGAGCCACTGGCATGAGATGTGCACCATCACCTACAAGACGTGCCTACAAGCGTACTGTTTGCTTCGCAGGCGACCAGTTCATCAAGGCCGGCCTCAAGCCGGGCTCCCTGGTGTTCCTCATGCGCCCCGCCGCCGTCATCAGACCCACAACAACAAGCCGGCTTGCACCGCGGCGCCTTGGACCGGCGGCGGCCCCGGCGGCAGCGCTGCCGCCTGCCCCAGCCACGTGTGAGGGCCGGCGGCGCATGACGAAGGAGCAGATGCAGGCCTTCTTTGGCAGGGGCCAGGTATGCATACAGGGGCGGTGCGCGTGCAGACGCCTGCAGTGAGACAACCGCAACTGGTTGGTTACCAGTATGCACCTCCGCCCGTCTTTGAAGGTAGGAATGCATAGGGCCGGACGGAGCGGTGCATGTAACGGTGCAAAAGAATCGGTCGAGCGCGTGTGCACTTGCTTGCTTGTCTTGATTGGCTTGCAGACGGTGGTGGCTGTGGCGGCTTTGGGGAGCATCCGGTCGGGTCAGTCGAAACGCTGCACGGAGCTGTACGGCACGGTCACCGTCCGGAAAAAAGGTGAGTACACGCACGGGGCCCAACCGGCCCTTTTGCGCCGTCACGATGCAGCTGTTGGCTTTGCCTTACCATTGCAAGTACCTAGTGGCCCGAATTCTGTCCTGCCCGCATGCACCTGAAAACCCAGTGCCAAACACCCGGCCACATACTTCGCCTAGTCGGCTAGCTCGCAACGTGGATGCATGCATCCCTGGTCATCTTACCATCTTTATCATGTACGCATGTCGCGCCGCCGTATTAGCACACCTACAATTGCTGGGCCACCATTATCCCAGGCGCGCCCAAGAAGGTCCACGCGCAGCTCGAGCACCTGTTGGAGTTTGAGGAGGTGGTGCCGGTGGCGCTGCCGCGCCTGCAGCTGGGCTGCGACCTGGGCAGCAAGAATCTGGCCAGCCACTGGCAGAGCGGCAGGACGTACTCGAAAAGGGTACGTACGTATGGACGGGCGACCGGTGGTGCCCGGTGGTACGAAGCAAGCAAACCTACGCGCGCGTTTAAGCCCCCTTTGCTCTGTCTGTACCGAACCACAAACATCGACCGGCGGCATTCCGCGGCATTACCACGTTAGCATTGAGGGCATGACGCACAGACGGCAAAGAGAAACAAGAATGAACCGGGAACGTGATGGTTTTGGTGCTTGCGCGCGTTTGCGCCTTCCTTTGCCTGCTCTTGCGCTAATAACAGAACACCAAGGAGGAGTGCCACACGGCGCTGCAGCACTACTACGACACCGCCCAGCGGCTGCTGCAGCAGGCGCGCGAGCACCGGGCCGCACACGGCGGCGCCCGCCTGCCCATGGAGCCCGACCTGGACTTCCCGCCCGCGCCCAGGGGCGGCTTCCTGGGCTTCTGCAGGCGCTACCCGTGCGGGATGCAGGACTATGATAAACAGCAGCAGGAGAGGGCGAAGCGGAAGCGGTCGAAGCAGCAGCAGTACAGTGATGACGAGGAGTCAGAGTCAGAGTCCGAACCAGACCCAGAGTCAGAGCCGGAGCCGGAATCGGAGTCGGAGGACGAGGAGGAGGAGGACGAGGAGGAGGAGGAGGACGAGGAGGGGGAGGAGGACGAGGAGGGGTTGCAGCAGCCACTGCAGCCACTCTGCAGAAAACGCGGTCGCGCGCTGCGGCGGCCCGCCCTGTACAATAACGAGAATTGGGACCTAAGATCCGGGCGGATTAGCATGAACAGCTGCCGTGGGAAGCGCCGTGGCCGTTGCCAGCGGGCGGCTGCTTCCGGCGACAGCAAGGCGGCAGCGCCGGCTCTGGCAGCGGCGTCAGGGGCGGCGGCTGCGGCTGGCGCAACACGCGCAGGAGCAGGGCCAGAAGTGGCAGCGGTGGTCAAGGAGCTTGAAAGCGGGGATGAGGAGGAGTTGGGGGCGTCAGAGCATGCCGAGATAGGCGAGAGCGAGGAGGAGGAAGAGGACGTGGGGTGGGAGGAGGAGGGGAAAGAGCCTGCCTCAGCCACGGGTACCCTGCCTGCTAGTGCTGATGCGGTGGCCAGTGCTGCCATTGCAGCTCCACCGCCGCTGCCAACTGGCAGGCCACCGCTGCATCCGCCGGACAGCAGGCCCGAGGACTTCGCGTCGCTCAGGTTTGTGATTTCAAGATTGCGTGTGTAGGTTAGTGACAGCATGTTCCCTTTTCGGTCGGCTCTTCGTCCGGCGGACCGCCTTTCACAGCATTGGCTTGCTTGTTGCGCGCTGCGGTACCAGCACCCTGTGTGCGTCGCCTCACGTTTTGCCCCTACCGCACTGTCATGCATCTGGCTTTGTGGTTAGCGGCTGCATGCATGCGCCGTTTGTGCTGCTGCTGCGCCTTCGCCGGGCTGCTTTTACAGGCACGTGCCGGTTGGTGACACTGTCGGCCTGGCATGCATGTCGCCGGCGGCGTGCCAGCAGCTGGCGGCGGCAGCGCAGAAGCACCCGGACCTCCGCGAGGTACGGTCACCACGTGCGTCTGGGGCACACTGTTCGGGGCTTGCGAATTGCAATGCCCTACTTCATGGGCCGGGCCATGGGCCCAACTAACTGTTGCCACCGCTGCTGTCTGCAGGCCGAGCCCGGCGTGTTCATGGTCGGGAGGCCTTCTGGCTTTGCAGGCACAGGAGCGAAGTGCGGCTTCACAGCGACCCGCCTGACGCAGCTGAGCACCGCCGGCAACCGCTTACTGCACAACGTTTTTCAGGTGCGTGCGCGCGTGTAAAAGGCGACCCGACGCACGGAAGAAGTTGTTGTATTTCCTCAGAGGGTACCTGGCTTGGCGCGCTGCTTAGTTCTCCTAGTGGCCGAATGTCAGCCGCGTAAGCTGCCGCTTCGACAAATCTGACAGAGCTATGGTCCCCGGCCCCAACCTGCATTCACAGTTCGCGCAGGGGCTGCTGTCAGAGCTCGGGCCGCTGGACAGCGAGGGCATGGCGTGGGAGCCGAAGGGCCGCGTGGAGGCGGTGACCGGTCCCTGCCACCCCGTCTACAACAACCCATGGGCGAGGGGCGACACGGGGGTGCGTCACGCCATGTACACGTCAGCAGGTAAGCCCTATGCAGCCGCGATGGCATGTAGCATTACTGCACGTAAGCCGGCACCGGAGTGGACTTGCCGCGACGCAGACAGGACTGACGCGCGAGCGCCCCATTCATAGCGCCCCTCTTGTCCATTTATCTGCCCATTGCCAATGAGCATGTGTGCATGCAGGCATCCTCCGCGACGACGTGCTGGGTGTTTACGAGGGGCCGCTGCTGACGGCGGCCGAGGACGAGGCGGTCTACGCAGCCGCAGGAGCCGGCGACCAGCAGGCGGGACTCGAGGTACGGGTAGGTGGCTGGCAGCAGGCGGGACTCGAGGTACGGGTAGGTGGCTGGATGCTGTGTCCCAGGAGCGTTTTGACGTGGCCAGGGTGAGCACCACGATTCGGTGCGGACGACGGCGTCTCACAATCAAGTCATAACGCGTGCATGCGAGCTGCAAGCAATGTGCATTTTGGCAACGCAGTTGCCTCGCCTTGGGCAAACACGCCTCGCACACATCATTGGTCGTCCCCGCGCGCCATCGCTCCGTCAGGCCTGCATGTGCACCTCGCTAATGCTGGATGTGGGCGGCGAGTTGGTGCTGGCGGGGGCGCGCGACCGCAGCGCCATGACCCGAATCAACTCGGCCGACACGTGGTGCGTGGTGGGCTGGTGGCTGGTGGTGCACAGGTGCACACGTGTACAGGTGCATGGCAGCAGTGGTGCACGCTTGGATGCTCGCGGTGGCCCCGCGGCGCGGTCTTTGTGGTGTTGTGGATCATCCTTTGCAGGCGGTGTGCGTCAGTGTGTAATGTAAGCGGCTGTGTGTGCTTTGACAAGCGTAGGGATTGAGTTTGGCACTCTGCATCCGAAAATGCAGCTTTACCTGACTTGTGATGTAGGGAGGCGTGCACAGAAGCACGTTCAGCGGCGGCGGGGACAGCGGCGGTAGGATCAGTAGCGGTCGCCGGCAGCAGCAGCGATGGGGCTGCTGCCAACGCGCGGTTTGTTGAGCTGCTGCTCGTGCTGGAGCAGCCCCTGCCGATCAGCTGCCCGCAGCTCGGTTCGGCGGCTTTGCCATACGTACCAAGCCGTAGCAGTGGCGGTGGCGGCGGTCGAGGAGGCAGGCGTAGCACTAGTTGGGGCGGCGGCGGCGGAGGCGTGTCCACGGTGACGACGCGCTACCTGCCGCTCAAGCTGGTGGTGGCGAGTCGGGACGTTCCGGCGGGGCAGGAGGTGCTGATGCCGGCGGGATACGGCGGTGCGGACTACTACCAGATTGTGGCAGACAACTACCGCACGGTGCGTTGAGATAGAGACCGCCCATGCTCTAGGCAGCACCTGTGTCCACAAATGACATTCTGTCTTCAGCCTGTCCCGCTGTCGCCTTGCTTGCAGTTTTGTCGGGAGTGGGCACGGACTGCTACGGCGGCGGCGGCCGCCGACCCTTCACAGCCGCGCGCCGGCGCCGAGGCCGTCACTACTGGCGCCGGCGCCCCCAAGGCTCCCTCAGCAGCTTCGGGGGCCCCGGCAATCACTCCTGTGGGCGTCACGGCATCGCCTGGAGCACGGGCGTCCACCGCTCCTGTGGCGCAGCCGACAGCGGCAGCTGCGCCTGACGCCCACGCGATGGAGTGGCTCTCCTTGTCGCCTGCTCCGCAGCCGCCACAGGCTATCGGCCGTGCCTGGGCCACAGACACCGCACCCGCCACGGGTTTGCAGCAGGGCGAAAGTGAGGAGCAGCATTCCGTGGGTGGCAGCGGCGGCGCGGCAGCACCTGACAGTGCTGCTGCCAGCGTGCGACCGCCTGCTGTGGTTGTGATATCCCTGGGTAATGCCAGCTTGGCAGGTGGCACAAGCAGCACCCAGCAGCGGCCGTCTGCCACCCGCATGTCGCTCGCTGCACGGGCCTCCGCCGGGCTTGTGCTGCCTCCGCATCTCTTGCTGCCCAAGCATCTGCAGCGAGACGGCGGCGGCGCTGCGGCAGCAATGCTCCCCTCGTCTCCGGAGCGCCGTATCAGTGGCGCGGCTGGTGCGGCTGGTGCGGCTGGGATCAGGGCGCGCATTAGCCAGCTGCAAGCACCCGCGGCGGTGGCACATGGCACCGCAGCTCCTGCACCTGGGTCAGCAGAGGCTGCTCCTCCAGCCGCACCAGACCCAGAAGCCGCCGCTGCCGCCAAGGTGCCGAAGACGGGCACGCGCGTGGACAAAGATCGTGGCGTTGGTGACTCTAGTCGACGCAACCAGGGCAGTCCGGCGGCCGGCGCTGCAGCTTGTGCAAGTGCTGGCGCCGCCGCTGGCGATGGCGGCAGCGCTGCGCCGGACCCTGACGCCAACGCTGCGGGACTCGGTTCACCAAGCCCACTGCAGCCGGGCCGGCAGCGGCAGTCGGGACTGGGCGGCGCACTGCACAAAGCGGCGGAGCAGGTGGCAGCGCTGGAGGCAGACCTGGCGCAGGCGCTTGCCGAGGCGGCGGCGCAGAGGGCGAGGGCGGAGGCGGCGGAGGCGGCGACGGCAGCCGCTGAGGACGCCCAAAAGCAGGACGAGCACGAGCGAGAGCTGCTGCGGAGCAGGTTGCGGGCCAGGCATGTGGAGGTGCAGGCCAGGGATGTGGAGGTGGCTGAGCTGAAGAGGAAGCTGCAGGAGCGGGATGCCCGGATTGAGCGGTTGGTGAAGCAGAAGCGGGCACTGAAACAGGCGTTCGGTGCGTTTGTGCAAGAGGAGGACTGATGGCCAGCGTGGGCGTTCCCAGGGTATCGGATGAGGGACTGGATCAAGTGTCCTAGCGTATCCTTTGTGACGTTAGTGCCGCAAATTGCGGTGCGGTGCGCCTGGGCCCTGGGCACGGTTGGTGCTGACGGAGCGCAGCACGCAGGCGGGGGTTGCCGGAGAGCTCAGGTCAGCGCAGGCATTTTGGTTCATGTGCATATGAAGTGCATGTCTCCATACTCTATCCATACTATTTCCAAGCGTATGGACTTCCCGTGCGTGTTGAAATCGAACTTTCCATCGCCGGAGCTCGCTAAGGACTGAACAGGCTCCCGGCAAGCGCAGTGCGCAATCCGTTAAACGCTCAACATGAAGTGTGCACCAACGGTCTGCGCCCCTGTTGTTTGCGCAAAAGCGAACTTGTGTTGACCAGACTCTCGCGAAGTTGAAAGGCCTCGGCGATATCACCATCCTGACCCTTTGATGCGCTTTTGACCTCAATATGACTCGGCCAGTAAAAAAGAAGAGCATTTTGGCGCAAGCGGAGGAGGAGCCAAGCCCGCAGCCCGCTGCTGCCAGCTCTCGTTTCTTGGCCGCAGCTGCACTCGGGCGAGGTCTGAATTTAAGTACTGCACATCGAGGTAAGCGAGGGATGCGGCCTTTGGATGCAGTCTGTGAAGCGCAGGAAGGCTTCCGAACCTTTGTGAAGCGATTCACACGCGTGCTGCTGGAAAATTATTGTGATGTTTAAACAACAAGATTTACCTGTGATGCAATGTCCTTTCCGCTGGCGAACGACGGTTTGACTGCAATTTCTGTCGGCGTTTGCAGGCCCAGCGCGGCCTGGCCCGGCCGCTGCGCCGGCAGCAGGCGGGGAAAGAGGGCGGGGGGCGCGACAGCCGGTTGATGACCGGCCAGTCATCGAGGTGACTGCGCGTGGCGCCCGCCAAGTGCCCACCGCCCCGCCGGCGCTGCAGCCACGCTTCACGCCGGAGCAGGGCCCGCAAATCTTCATCCTGCCCGTCGGCGAGAACAACAACTCCGATAGTATCACGCACTTTGAGCGCTTCCAACCTGCAGCGGTGGGTACCGGGCAGCAATCAACAGCGCGGAGGTATACGCCTGGGGCCGGGGCGGAGATACTAGCCTGCGGGTTACCCGTCCTTGGTTCCAACCAAACCTGCCCGCTCCCTGCTCCTTTTGCGCAGCTGCGAGAGAACCCTGATGCCCAGGTGGAGCCGCTGCGGACGCCCACTTGGGGACTGCTGCAATCCACAGGTGCGCCGCTTGGCCGGCTGCTACTTGTGTGTGGGGGGGGGGGGCGGGCTGGAGCTTCTCGCTGCGCGTGCAGGCCTGCACCGCGTTTGTGGTTAGCTTCCGCTGGCACCACGCCCCAGCCCCGTCATTATACAACCATAAGTCAACTTACATGGCTGCATACCCTCTCATCTACCAAACACGTACACAGGCACGGAGTTTAAGACCAGCGGCAAGCTCATCCGCGGCCTGGGCCGCGGGGAGATCATGCTTCTGGTCAAGCCCGGGACCGCCTACCTCAAGAAACTGCGGGAGAAGGACAAGCAGCGGGCGGAGGCGGCAGCAGCAGCAGCAGCGACTGGTGCAGCTGGTGAGTCCGCCGGTCCCAGCGGCAGCGCACCTGCTGTGAACGGCAATGCCACGGCAGATGCGGAGGCGGGGCCCAGCGGCAGTGGCGCAGCTGAGGCGGCAGAGGGCATCGCCACGAAGCCGGGGCGCGCGACGCGCGGTAGCCGTGCAAGTGCGGCCGCTGCCGCCGCAGCAGCTGCTGCGGCAGCAGAGGCAGGGCCGTCAGCGACCCCAGCTTCACCTGCCGGCGGCAAGGGCAAAGGGCGGAAGAAGGCGGACAAGGCGGAGGAGCAGAGGGCGGCAGCGGAGGCAGCAGCAGCGGAGGAGGACGAGAAGGAGAACCAGCAGGCGGAGGACGAGGACTCGCGGAAAACGCGGCGGAAGGTGGACAAGAAGGGCAAGCGGGGCAGCCAGGTGGCAGAAGTGGCAACGGAGGAGGCAGCAGCAGACGAAGGGGACAAGGCCGAACAGGCGGAGGCTGAGGAAGGGGCCGAGCAGGAGGCAGAGGCGGCCCAGCCGGGCGAGAACCCCACGGGTGGTGAGTTAGCGTTGCGCTGGCTGCCTGTGCACTTGTGTTGCTTTCCTCCGCATTCGTAAGGTTGCATCGTGTGTATCTCGGCCTTTACAGTACATTTGTGGAAGCTGTGCTCCTGTGCAAGGCCTTGATCCTCATTACGCCGCCGCAGCGTGCCCGATCAGACCATGCGCCCAGCCCTGTCCTGTACCACACTCGTGTACACTGCTTGCAGGCCTGGCGGAGCAGTGGGAGGAGCGCTACGGGCAGCAGGCGGTGGTGGTGGCCATTGGCGTGGTGAAGGCGGTGCACGCGGAGCAGGAGGAGCGCTGCACCGAGCTATACGGCACCGGCAAGGTGTACTGCCCAGGTGCGAGGGAGAGGCAGAGGGCGGCAGGCGCGATGTATGGCAGCCGTGTAGGTGGCGCAGCGGGCGCATTGCTTGCGGCTGCTGTGGGGCTGCCGGGCTCCGCTGTCATTGTACCTGGGTTGTACGTGTGAGCCAGCTCCAACAACTCACGCAGCTGTTTGCCACAGCGCCGGACATCACGGCGCCCTGGTTGTTGATGACTCTGTCCCCTGTGCTCCGCCCGCTCCTGTACAAAAGCTCGCATATGCGGCTGCAGTTCTCCTTGCAGCGGGACTGTTTCCTGACGGGATTGGTTCAAAGTTAACCCCTGCGCTCCGGCCGCTGCGCACAGGCAAGTACCGGCAGAACACTGCCGTCAAGGGCAAGTACAAGCTGGTGCCGTTCCACTGGTAGGTCGGGGTCGGAACTTGGAAGCGCCCAATGCGTGGGAACACCTCGAGACCCTAGCGCGGCACAGGCTGCGCGCGAGCTGCGCACTGCCCTCTGGCTCGCGGATGCCGGACAAGCTGTGCAGAGAGGGCACAGGTTCTCGCATTCTCCCTGCATTCTCCCTGCACTCTTCCTGCACTCTCCCTGCACTTGCACCGACGGCACCGGCGCCCTGCCCAGTCATTCCGCTCCTCTCCTAACTCCCCTCTGACCCCCGCGCTTCCCTTGCTGCCAGGCTGATTGAGTTCGAGGAGGTGGTGCCGGTGGCCATCCCGCGCGAGCAGGTAGCGCACGACCTGGGACTGCTCAGCGAGACCGGCCAGTCCTACCACTGGCAGAAGGGGCAGTACCTCAACCACAAGGTGGGGCGTGGGGCACGGGGCGTGGGGCACATGCACATGCGCGAGCAGCGGCGAGGGTGGTGGGCGAGGCATTGCAGGATTTGGGGGATTTGCTGAGCCTTGGTTGGCAGGCGCCGCGGAGGCGGAGGCAAGGTGATGGCGAGACGGACACGCATGCATTGCGGGAAGCGGTTGGGCGAAGGACCGGATGTCAGCTTGTCGAATTACATGGTGCTTTGGGGTGCCGACGCGCTTTGCTGTGCTGCCTAAGGAAAGCAGGTTACGTTGTAGTGAGTGTGCTTACGCGCGTTTTCCACCTTCCACGGCCCGCACTAATGCTTATCACAGAACACCAAGGAGGAGTGCCACACGGCGCTGCAGCACTACTACGACACCGCCCAGCGGCTGCTGCAGCAGGCGCGCGAGCACCGGGCCGCACACGGCGGCGCCCGCCTGCCCATGGAGCCCGACCTGGACTTCCCGCCCGCGCCCAGGGGCGGCTTCCTGGGCTTCTGCAGGCGCAAGGAGGAGGAGGAGAAGAAAGTGGCCGCCGAGCTGGAGGCACGCAAGCGCGAGCGGGAGGCCTCAGACGACGATGAGGAGGGCGGAGGCAGCGGGGCCGAGGAAGGCGGCGCCGGGCGGCGCAGCCGCCGCCTGCGGCCGCGCAAGGAGGTGAAGAGCTATGCCGACCTTGCGGGCGTGCAGCAGCGAGGCCCGCGTGGCGCAGCGGCAGCGGCTGGAGAGCAGGGCGCTGGCGCGGCGGCAGCGGGCGGGGAGGCAGCGGCAGTGGCTGGACCCACTGCGCAGGAGCCCACCGCAGGTGGGGCGGGGGCGCACTGGAAAGGTGCCACGAGCGAGCGGCCGGCTGTCCGTCTCTTGCTGTGCTTGCCAGCCTGTGCATGCCAAACCACCATTGCTGACTCATGTTCATTTCCGTTGCATCGCAGCGGCGCCAGCCGGTCCCAATGCGCCAGCAGTGCCGGACAGGGCGCACTCAGGGTCCGCAGGGCCCGCCAGCTGCGGGCCGACAGCCAACGGCACCGCCGCCGCGGGCAAGCCTACCGGGCCAGCGGCCCCTGGTGCTGCGGCCGCCAACGGCCGCGCAAGCGACAGGGCGGACGGACCTGCGGGCGGGGGCGCGGCACCAGTCGCCAGGGGCCCAGGGCGTCCGCCGGCAGGGCCGCGCAAGCCCAAGGGCGCGGCGGTGGCCATGGTGGGCGGAGCGCTCGCAGCGGCTGCGGGTGCGGGCCAGACCCCTGAGCAACAGGCGGCGGCGTTCAGCAACCAGCCCGCCATCCAGCAGCTATGCATGCAGGTGCGGGCTCGGGTCCTGGCAGCCCCACCACATGCCCTTCGCCTTTCACAACCCTGTCCTTGCGCTTCTCCGTCTACCGGCGTGCCATGCTAATTCCGATGCACAAGCGCCCCCCCCCCCCCTGCCAACCAAGTAACGCGCCATCTGCTGGCTCTCATCCCTCCCAACCCGCAGGTGGCACAGGCGGCGGCTCACGCGGCGGGCCTGGCGGCGGCCAGGGAGCAGGAGGCCATCCGCGCCGAGCGCGACCGCCTTGCGGAGACCGTGGCGCTGCTGCGTGCTCGGGTGGGCGACGGCCACAAGGCTGGCGCCGCTGCCGCTGCCGCCGCCACGAACGGGGGCGGCGCGGCGGCCGATGCACCCACCTCCAATGGCGAGTACAGCGATGCCCGGGAGGCGTCTGTTGGGGCTGAGGAAGCCAACGCACCAGGCGCGGCTGGTGCGGGAGGCACGGAGCTGTCGGCGGCGGCGCAGGTGGAGCTGCTGCGGGCCCAGCTGGCAGTGGAGCGCGAGGAGCGGCGGCGGCAGGCGGAGGCGGAGGCGCTCGCGCGGTCCGAGCTGGCGCGGGCGATGGAGGAGCTGCACGCCCTGCGGGCCAGGCTGGGGCCGGCACCCGGTGTGGCGGCCGTGGCGGGGGCGCCTGCCGCGATGCCGGCGGCTGCGTTGGCGCCAGCGCCGGCAGCTGATGCCGGCACCGCTGCACCTGTAGATGCCGCTACCATGGAGGGCGACGGGCCTGTAAAGATGGATGAGTAAACTTGTTGGCTATCTGCCAAACCTCATGCGTATTGACATACCCAACACATGACACACTTGTGCTCTCCGAACAAGTGACACCAGCAGCAATCCTGTCTGTTGCGTGTAAGGGGCCACACATGCGTCTGTAGCGTGCCACGTGCGTGCTGATGACGGGTGGCGGCTGTGATACGATCTTGAAGACATCATAACAGTCGTACTGATTACTATGATACCTCTTTGTGTGTTTGAAATTCGGAGCAAGCGAATAAGCAATGTTACCAATTTCGTATCCAAGGGTTGTTGGGTACCGGTAGCCAGCAGAAGGTTTCGGGCATCAAGAGGGTGTTCGGTGTTCGGCGTTCAGCTATGGGCTCAGGCCAAGTTTTGGGATGGGGTTTCTGGGGAGCGAAGTGGCGTTCGGGCGAAGGAGAGGCTCCCCATTAGTGCCGACGTCCGCGCATTTGTCCATACGGTACGGCCTGGCTGCAAACCTAGCTAAATGCAAGGGTTCTGATTAGTTCATTCATCCGTGCGGCGAGTGCGCCCACCTGAGCGCGTAAGCACGCACGCAGAGCCAGAGACTACCGTATGTAAACACTTCGTGATGGAAGGCAAGGCTTTCACGTCTGATCCGCACAACGCAGGGCTTACACCCTACGGGCTTCGGAGAGGGGCAAGAAAACGACCCCGATGCAGGCCCTCAGGCGAGAAAGATTGGGCGTTTCCCGGGATGTGGGGCTTCACAGTATCACTCTCACACCGTCACACGCACTACACACCACCCCAAGACAACCAGCCAGCCTCTGACCGCCCGCCTAGCCCGAGGGACGATTGGGCAATCACGTGGATTCCTTGCCACTGCTGGTCGCCTGGTCCCACTCATTCGTTACGGCCTGCGTTAGCAGGTCTGGGTTTGAGGCAGAGGTCACACCAAAGGGGCAACCGAGCTTTACGGCGGCATGGCGCGGCTGACGTGCCCTTGCTGACCCTTACGGTGAAGCAGGCAACCCAGCTTCAACTTGCGCCTGCGTACGACGCGCTCCGCGTGCGTCACTTGGCCTTCATCCAAGAGGCCTACAGCGGCGCCGCGCCGCCAGCGGAAGCGATTCATGCGCTGCGGACGGCCCTGGCGCGGCTGTGGGCTTTGGTGTGGGAGCCGCGACACAAGGAACCGCTCTGGCGTCTGGCAGTCAATGGGTTCACGGGCTTTGGGATGCTTGCGGCGTGGGCCGCAGATGGACGCGTGGAGACATGCCCGTGTGGGACTCAGATGACTGCTGGGGCTAGGGTTCATCACTTCTGGGACTGTGTGGTGGCGGAGGCTCTGCGTGATGTGATGCGGGAGCATGCGGATGTGGACATCACACGGAACCAGTTGTGGTTAGTACAGGCGCCACCAGGGCTATCGCAGGCGGTGTGGGACATCGTGTGCTTGGCTGCTGTGGCGGCCCTGGAATACGGCCGACAGCGCCTTTACGCTTGCCGTGATGCTGCAGACCGGACTGCGGAGGTTGCTGTTGTGCGAAGGATCGGTGTGGAGGTGATTGCGGACTTCTGGTCACGGCTAGCTGCGTTTGTGAGTCTGCGTCGGCCTCCGCGCCGCTGGGACCTTGTCCCGAACCAGCACCCATTCCTAGCGTCAGATGATGTTGGAGGGGTTATCTTGGTAGGGCCAACAGCGGACTCGCCACCGGCCTCACCCTAGCTTGTCAGCTTAGGGACTCGCAAGAGGTAGTCTTATGACGCCGACCCACGGCTTAGGTGAGCAGCGCTAGCGTTTGCGGTGAGCCGGGCCTGGGGTTCCTCCCCTCTCCGGAGGCGAGGAGCATGGGGGTCATTCGGGGATCTCTCCTCGGGTGAGCGTGCGTGTCTCGTACGTTTTTGGGGCCCTGGCTAGTCCACGGCTGTCGTCCCACATGTAACCTCTATCAGCTTTACTACCGAGCCATCGTGTGAGAAGCAAGGACGTGCCCAACCGATGACCAACACTCGACCGCGCGCCTGTATTAATTTAAAGAAAGAACACGCCCCCCAACAAAGCTGCCCTCCGCCACCCATGCAGAACCCCCCGATACTGTGCAGTTGTGTATCGCGCCCTGGCTTTCACTGTTCCAACGGACCAGCAGCGGGTGTGCGATGGACAGGAAGCGATTGCAGCGGACACGCAGGCAACTTGCAGCGTCACAAGCGTGCATGGTTACAGAGCCCTCGTCAACTCCGTCACAAGCCTCACCGTACTCAATACATCCCATCAATGGCCGTATCGAGGCTTTATCGACGACACAGATAGAGGCCAGCTTCAAGGAGGTTTGTTATCAGAGCAGGGGTGCAAACCACGTCGGCGCCCATCAGGCAATAGCTTCCAGTCAGCCCCGTAGACACAGCCACCCGCGCTTCCGTGCCACGTGGCTGCCTGCCGGTCTACGTCACCTGAATTCGCAGCATACCCCTTGGCCGCCCATAACACACGCCATGGAGCCAGCAGAGCATGCCATTTCTGGACTGTGTAAGGCGAACGCAACCCATATCCGTCCGGTGTAAACGCCCTCCTATCGCGAAACGAGCATGTGCAACGGCACCAAGCCCGCAACTTTGTGTCACGGCTCTGCCGGAAGCAGCCAAACCATCTAGCTTCCTGAGCTGCTCCTCCTGCCCAGCACATCAAGACCCTCCGCCCTGCCCCTCATCGCTCCGCATCACAAGTCCAGTTACCGCTGCTCCCCATCACATCGTTCCGCCTCACTTGGTGCGTTTGGACAGCGGCAGGTCATCCTCATCGTCGCCGTCATCGCTGTACGTGGCCAGCGGCTTGTCCTGCGGGGAGGAGCCGGCGCCCAGGGCCGTAGGGGCAGGGACAGAGGATGTGGGTAGGAGCTGTGGGTGGGAGGTGTGGGCCCCGCGGTACTTGCGATCTGGGTCCCCAGAAGGGCGCCCGATCCACCCGCCCCGTCCCTTGGCCCATACTCCCTCCCCGCACCCCGTCCCATTACCCGATTCCCCCCACACTCTCCTACCCGCCCCCCTCTTCCACCACCGGAGTCCACCAGTTCCCCAACCCCCACCCACCCCCAGGTGTTGAGTCACTCCGTTCTCCACGAACGGCTACCCCTCGCCCCAGTCCCGCCGCTCACCTTCTTCGCCGCAGCTGCCGCCGGCTTGGCGGCGGGCTTGGCCGCCGGCTTGGTGACTGGCGCCGCTGACTTGGCCTTTGCGGCCAGCGGCTTGTCGTCCTCGTCCGACTCCTCCTCCTCCTCGCTGCTGCTGTCGCTGCCCTCCTCATCGCTGTACTTGGCCGGCCGCTTGGAGCGAGGCGGCGAAACAGCTGCGTGCGGGTTTTGGGGGGAGGTGGGTTGGGAAAGACGGGGCGAGAGGGTTGCAGAGGGGCGAGGAAACAGTGGTGCCCAACTCCAGTGTTTGAGTAGGAACAACGTCATTAAGCAGCAGGACGGGGCGCGCCAGCACGAGGCATGAGCGGCAAGGGACGGAGTCTGTCTGCGGCGACGCATGATGCCTGGGTACGTCCCCAACCTCTGGAACCCTTGGCCCCATGCCTCCCACCTGGTCGTCTGTGTTCCGGCACCCACCTTGCCGCTGCTTCTTTGCCGCCGGCGCCTTCTCCGCTGGCCGCCGCGCCTTGGCCGCTGCGCCTTTATCCGCCGCCTTGGCCGCCGGCTTGGCAGGCGACCTGATTGGAGGTACGGAGGATGTCAGGACGCCGCCCTACCCGCATCAAGAGTCAACCAGAACCCGACGCGTGACAACGAATGCAGGCTCGGGCATTGCTGCGCCGAGGGGGCTGCGGCATCAAGCCCAGCACGTAGACGTGCGCGAGCAACGGTGCCGCCGCATCCGTGGCTCTCTCTACTCCATCTAGGCATCCCCCCTCCCCAAGCCCACCCGCCCTCCCGCGCGTGCCTCTAATGTTGCGACCACGACCCCCCACGCGATTGCATTCCAGCCCAGCCCAGCCCAGCCCAGCCTTGTGTCCGCCCCTCAGCTCTGCAAACCTCTGCAAACCCCAACCTACTTGACGCCCGTCGCCTTCGTCTTCTTTAGCACCGCGGCCAGCTTCTCCGCCTCGTCCCGAGACAGCAGCCCGTGCTGCAGGCACCTGTGGGGATCGAGGATGAATGCAGGTGGAGGGGGGCAGGCGCTGGCGGGCACAGCACGTCGCGCGCACGCGTTCCCGCGCATGCTGGGACTCCATGAGCCAAGGGCCGCTGCCCCGCCCAAACGGCATTCCCCGGACCCCACCCGGCATCAAGTGGGCTGCGCGTAGGCGCCCTGACAGTGCCCCATCCCAGCCGCATGGCGCTCCAAGACTCCCCCATCACAGCCTCCCGCCGGGGTCCGTCTGCTCGCCGCCAGTCGACGTCCCAAAGCGGCGCGGCGTGGGCCCTCAGAACCGGCAATCCCAATCCAACATCCCCGAGGGCCAGCATGAGGCAGCGCCACTTCGTCAACAGCACCCACCACTTCTTTGCCATTTCGCTTTCCGGTATTTGCTCCAGCAGCGAGGTATAGAACTTCCGAAGGGAATCCGTCTGCGGGGCAGACGAAGCGGGCGCCGTTGACGTAACAAGGAGCTTCACAACCTCCTTGCAAGTCTGACTGCGTTACGTGCCCAAGATAACAAGCACAGACTGGCCAGTCCCCAACGGAGTCCTGACGTACGCCATCTGCCCCCTCCACTTCCCGTCAGACCCTGCACGCACACGTCGACCTCCACTGGGCCCCCACCTCCGGTGGCGCTTCTCGCGTTTGCCCGGGCATGGTGAACTCTTTCTTCTCCCGCGCGGGCTTTGCCCCCTCCTCCTTGACGCTCTTTGCGGCCGCCTTGCCGTTCGCCGCTGGCTTGGCAGTGTCCGCCTTCTCCACCTTCACCTTGGTGTCCGCGCCCGTCTTCTTCGCCGCCGCCGGCTCCGCCTTTACTTTAGCATCTGCTTTCGCTGTTGCTTTAGCTCCGTCCTCCTTTTTAACCGCAGGCTGCAAGGGCAGCAAGTCGTTTACACGCAATGTGGGGGGTAAACGCAAAGGCCGAGGCACCCGCACACGTCGTTCTATGTGATATTGCGCATTCCTTACCTCTGATTTCACAGGTGCTGATACCAGAGCCACCAGGTCGAACGCCGCACAAAACGATCGAGTCAGCGAATTCAATTGAAGCAGCGCAGCAAAGAGCCGCCTTACCAGCTTTGCCTTTCTTCAGCACCAGAGGCTCATCGTCACTGTCAGACATTCTATTGAAAGCTTAACGTCGACAAACTTGCACACAGTGTCTGAGTTCAGTCGCTCAGTGGCTCAAAGCAAGTTGCGCGGCGTCTTGTTTAAGACAGTTAACGAAACGACAAATAAAACCCGCACGTATATGTGTGCACTGGTGCGGACTGGCCGCCCTGACGCCCATGGCGCAGCTGCGGCCCAATCCCGCGTGTCCATTTTCCAGCCGCCTGGCTGCAAACCCGTGTCGAGCCGCAGAGGGGACAGCTGTTGATTGAAGCTGACTGTGGTTCTAGCACAACATCGGGCAAGGGTTTAGACAGGCGGGACTTCGACGGCACGAACCCTGAAGTCACGTAACAAGTTTGTCCGCTTCAACGGCATGCCGCACATAAGCAGTACATGACCTCAGCATGTTGGATACCCTTGCTTTTCAGACTGCCCCTTCTTGTAATGTCGCATACATTCTGGGAGACATCCGCATTCGGGCCTTCTGCAACATTAAGCGCAGGGTGCGGAACCCCATCTCCGCCACGACATTCCGCCATGTCTGCCGTCTTGGGGTCGTAAGGTGCATACACCGTTCCCATGCTCCTACTGTAAAGCCCGGGTGTCCAGTCCGTCCCGACGTCGACTGATCATCACATGTGAGGTAAGGCCCTCCCCTGGGCCATCAGAGGGGCGCGGCTTTGGGCACGCGGGGCGGAGGGTGGGGTGGGGTGAACGTATTCGGCGCCGACATACTGGTCGGGTGCGCGCGGACTCAGATAGAGGGCCAGCCAGACTTTGGGCCTTGAAAGTTGTTTGACATGGTCAGGTTGCAACATGCCGACGTGCGACATCCAGACAAACGCAACACATGAACAAGCGATGTTGGCCCAAAACTGTTATCCACCTTTGTGATCTTCTTCGTCGTACACTACTGGCATGTTTACACGCACTGAACACTGGGCAATCAACTCAAAGTTGGAAGTCGATGGGCATCCCGAATGCGTGCCAGCGTGTCAGCGTGTCGGTACTCGCCACAATGATGCCCAGTCTCAAGCCGCGTTCCATTACCTGCCTAATTGTTTGAGGGGAAAGGCTATACTGCATACACAAGAAACGAGCTTGACTGCTTTTGCGCGTTTGGTCCAACCACCAGCAGACTAATTTGCTTGCTGTTCCTGAAAATGAGCACCCAAATTCTTGGTAGGAACAAGTAGCGGTTCCAACAGAATTCGCTGCTTAATAAGCCTGAAGAGTATTGAGTTGGCGGCTTGCGCTTACGCCTCTTGTTTCATTGCGCTTCCCAGGGAGAACGCCGGACGGCATATCTCTGCTGACTGTGGGCTCACAGGATCAGCAGCAGTGAGTTTTATCGATAATCGCGTTGCACATCGATCGGCCCTGACTTCGTCGAGGGCCTTCTCGCAGGCTGTGCGGGTCCGGGGCGCCTATTTTGTGCTCGGGGGATGGCGCACAGCTGGTCGCGCTGGGTCCGGGCGCAGTCAAGCTTGTGGACATCTCCAGCGCGCAGGAGGTGGGGGCGCTGGCGACCTGTGCGCCACCCTGACAGCTCGCAGCGGACGGGTCACCGGCTGGGAGGGAGGGGCAGGGAACATGGTTACCGCAGCTCCGCGTGACGACTGCTGCCTGGGGGGGGGGGCCGGCAGAGAGGCGGCAGCGCCCGTGCGTGTGTCTGTGCGTGCGCAATGCCGGCCCTTCGGCGGCCCTTATGGTGTTTAGCCAGCAGATAAGGGACGAGCCATGTGGCAAGCACCCTCGTGCCGCCGCCATGGGGCCAAGCCAGGGCAAGGCACCGGCTTCCAACCCCACAAAAAGCCTCGCTCGCTCCGCGACACCCACGTTCATACCCACTCTTCCGTTCTGCAGGCCTCATCGCTGCCTGAGGACGCGGTGGTCTTGTCCGCCTTCTCCTCGGGGGGTGGCTACCTGGTCACCGCGCAGCGGCCCGGCAAGGCCGCTGACGGCAGCATGTCTAAGAACCTCAAGGTGGGAGGCGGGACGAGGCGGCGGGGGGGGAGGCGGGAGTAGGTGGGGAGGGGGACTCAAGTTCGGAGGAGGCAGAAGCGGCGGCATGGTGGCATGCGGAGAGGCACAGTTGTGGCCGAGGGGGCAAAGGCGAATATGGACAGGGGCAGGAGCAAGGGGGGATCTGGGCAGGGGCAGGAGCCCAGTTGGGAGCGCTGGGCAACCAGTGTGCCAGGATGGCGCCGGCGGCGCTGCGGCCGGCCTGGCTGGCTGGCTGGCTGGCTGGCTGGCTGCTGCGGAGGAGCTAGAGGTGGTGCCTGTCAGGCACTGTGACCCGCTCCACAGTTTGCGGGGCCGTGATGGATTGCAGGTCACAGGCTGCTGCTACTGCCGCCAATCTTGGTACTGCCGCTATCCTGCTACTGCCGCTACTGCTGCTGCAGGTGTGGGAGGTAGCGAGCGGCAAGTGCCTCTTCTCCATCGCGCACAAGCAGGTGCGGTATGGGGAGGGAGGGTAGGTCACCCCAGAACCCAAAGCAAGCCAACCGCGTGAACCCAGGGGGGGTGTACTGTGTGTGCAGCGGGCAATGGTTGCTTAATGGCAGTTTGGTCGGGAGGTATAATGAGAGGACACGGGCGTGAATGAATGGCGCAACGGCTGGGTGCACGCTGGTCGTCGGCGGCGCCAATATTAGGCTGTGTTATGGTACGTCAAACGCGGAGTCCCTCATGCATTGACGTATAACCCGCGTGCCAAACCCTGTGTGCCAAACCCTGTGTGTCAAACCCCAAGGTGGCCAAGGACAACTGGCCGGTGCTGCACTGGGCGCCCCACGACTCGGCTTTTGTGTACATGGTCACAAACACCGTGCATGTGTACAGCCGCAATGACAACTTCGCCAGTGAGTGGGCGCGTGTGCGTGTGTGGCTGTGTGTGCATGTGTGCTAAGAAAGCAGAAGGGGATGTGGCTGTGTGTGTCTGTGTACGTGCGGGGCAGTGATCCATACAATCAATCGGCGCACAGGGTTGGCACGTTGCCCATGCAAGGGTGCCATTCAAGCTGTCAAGTGATTCCCCTTTTCACACACGGTGTCGGCCCGCTCCCCTTGCTACCGGTATCTCCGCACACACGCACACACAGCCTACCGCAAGGTGACCATCAAGGGCATCGGCGGCCTGGCGCTGAGCCCCGTGGCGGCCCCCGGCGGCGGCCTGCCGCAGCTGGCGGCGTTCCTGCCCGAGGCCAAGGGCACCCCGGCCGGCGCGGGGCTGTACGGGCTGGAGGGCAGCCCCGAGCCCACCGCCACAGTGCGCAAGAGCTTCTTCCGGTCGCAGGGTGGGTGGTCGTAGGGTGGTCGCAGGGTGGTGGTCGCAGAGGCGCCGCTGCGGTGCAGCAGTGGGACAAGCGGTGCTGCTGCGGTGCAGCATATCGTGAGTTAGGCATGCACAGGTCGCCTGTGCCCAGCCGGCGCGTGCCGACGTGGCCCTGGCTGCCCCTACGGCACCTACGGCCCTGCTGACCAACCGGCCGCCTCCGCCGCCCCGACACCCCACCGCCCCACCGCTACCCACCTGCTGCCACTGCCTTCCCATGCGCCTCCCTCTCACACGCCATCACCCATATACACACGCTCGCTCTCTCCCCGCCTGATCTGCCGCAACAACCTGTCAACCTCATCTCGTCTTAGTCAACCAATCACGAATGTAACTCCCCGACCCCCGACCCCCCAGGCGCTCAGCTGATGTGGAACAGCCTGGGCACGGCCTGCCTGGTGCTGAGCTATGCCGACTACGACGCCACCAACCAGTCCTACTACGGCGAGCAGAAGCTGCATTACCTGCCTGCAGACCCAGCCAAGTGAGGCCGCAGGACCCAGGGTCGGAGTTCGGGGGCCCGGGACCTGTCAGTTAGGCCCTGGGGTGCATGACACACACACACCTTTGCGCAACGTTTTCCTTGTGCTCTTTAACACACACCTTTTGCCACACACACACGCACACACACGCATCGCCCGCCTCCAAGCGGCCCATCGTTATGCTTCGTGTTTGGCTTGTCGCGGAACGCATCTTCATGCCTCTTGCTGCTTACCATACTGCGGTTGGCGCCAACAGCTCTCCGCAACGCAACCCAAGCCAACCCACCCGCCCGCCCTCAACTCCTGCCCCGCCGTCTAAGCAGGGCCGAGGATGCAGTGACTGTGCCGCTGCCCAAGGAGGGCCCGGTGCACGACGTGCAGTGGTCGCCGGCGGGCGACTACTTCATCGCGGTGGCCGGTGGGTGGCGAGGAATTTAATGCAAATGTTGTGTGGGGGGTTTAGCCAGTGATTGTGACCAGGGCGGGATATGCTCATGTGCTTGAAGGTCATAAGGGCTCGGGATCAGGCAACTGCGTGAAGCCGCACAGGCGGCCGTGCGGGAGGATGGTGTGATGCTTCAACGGCTCCTGATTGAGCAACGGCCACCCGTACCTTTACTTGACTTCACCCACAACCTTCACCCTTCACCTCCTCGCCACCCTGCACGCGCCGCACCTCCTCATTCCTACCCTCCAGGCTTCATGCCCGCCAAGGTGACACTGTTCAACGCGCTGTGCAAGCCGGTGTACGACCTCGGCAGCGGACCCTACAACCTGGTGCGCTGGAACCCCTTCGGCCGCTTCTTCGCCATCTGCGGCTTCGGCAACCTTCCGGGTGAGGCGGCCAGGCGCCGGTGGGGGAGAGAGGGAGGAGAGAAGGGGCAGGGAGGGAGTTCGAGGGGCAGGGAGGGAGGTAGAAGGGGTGGGAAGAGAGGCGAGCGGGCAGGGTAGGGCAATGAGGAGGGGCAGGGAAGGCTGGATGGGAAAGGGCAGGTTAAACGTCTGGCTTTCAATGCACACATGCGTACACTCAAGTGACCGTAGGTGATCTTGACGGGCGGGAACCAGGGAAATCAAGCGTGCTGGGTACACGTTGTAGCGCGCCTTAGGGCGCGGCGCATGCAATGCATACGGGTGCTACGCGGGGCCAGGTCGTTCGTCGATCGCCCGTGGGGTTATAGGCGGTTCGCGAGTAAGTATGGCTACGGGATCGACGTGATAACACGACGCGCGGCACTTGATGAATATTCATGAGTAACTCCGGCGCCGTCTGGGCTGGCTTCTTCTTAAACGCACAGGTGACATCATGCTGTTTGACAAGAAGACCAGCGGCAGCTGCAAGCAGATGGGCGCTGTGCGCTCGCCCGCCGTCAGCGCGGAGTGGAGCCCCTGCGGCCGCCTGCTGCTCACTGCCACCACCGCGCCGCGCCTGCGTGTGGACAACAACGTCAAGGTCTTCACCTACTACGGTGCGCGGCGGCCGGGGCTCGCGGGGTGGGGTGGGGCGGGCTGGAAGACGAGGGTGGGTGAGAGAGGCCGTGGGCGGTTGCCGTTATCCACCACATCGGGATGTAGCTAGGAACCCATGAACACCACTGTATTGCATGTGCATCTCATTGCATGGATCACTTTCCTCCTGGGCCTGGGTCCGGGTCCCTGCCGGTGTTTTGCATATTGAGATCTGAAATCAAGAACACCAGTATCTCATCCGCTCGTGTTCCGCAGGCGAGCAGAAGGCGCACGTGCCCTTCGCGACGCTGCTGGACGCGGCGTGGCGGCCCGTGGCCAAGGACACCTACCAGGTGCGGCGCACTTGGGGACAGGGCGAGCGAGTGTGTGCGGATGGTGCTTGATAGTGCCACGGGTGAGCGAGCGCCGGCGAGGACCCTCTTGTATCCGCCTGTCTCAACACTACTACGAAACCATCCCCCACCCCTCAACCCTCTTGGCTTTTCCTTGTTTGCTTTCCCCTTCTTCGTGGTCTTGTTGAGCACAGGACCGGCCCCAGTCGCCCGAGCGGCTGTCCGCCGCCGCAAAGGGCGAGGTGGCCACGTCAGCACCCACCAAGCCCTCCTACGTGCCGCCACACCTGCGGTAGGTAGCTGGGAGCGTGGTGGGCTCACATGCGTAGGAGATCTGCGCCCGAGTAAGACTGCACCCAGGAAGTACGAGTACTCGCCGCGGCCTGCCTGCCGGCCGCCTTGCCGCCCGCACTTACTGTTTTCCTTCCAACCCCGTTTTCCCTTGACCTCAGCGCCGCCGGCGTGACCTCCACCGCCGCGGTTTCCTCGGGCGCCAAGTTCTCACTCGCACGCGACGACGACGACCGGCCGGGCAAGATCGGCGCCGCGGGCGGGCGCAGGACAGTGCTGCCGCCGGGTACGCGGGGGGCCGCTGGGCAGTGGGTGGGTTGAGGGCAGCTGCGTGGGGCTGGGGGAACCTGCGCCGGCAAGCCAACAGGACCGTAAACGGCGCTTGACGCAGCGGAGGGTTGGACGCGGCGTTGAGTGTGATGGATCCAGGCCGCAGGGGGTTTGGGAATGAAGCCCATGTCAAGGATGCGGACAAGGGTGCCAGGGCATGAGTGTGAACAAAGCACGCATGCAGCCAAACCAACCCCTTACGTGTGTGTGTGTGTTAAACAAACGCCCTCCCACCCATCGATTGGCCGCAGGCGCGGAGTTTATTGCGGGCGGTGGCAACGCCAAGGCAGCGAGCAAGAACGCCAAGCGCCGCGCCAAGAAGAAGGCCGGGGAGGCCAGCGGCGAGGGAGACGAGGGCGAGGAGGCGGGCGGGGCCGAGGGCGCGGAGGCGGCGACTGCGGCGCTGGCGTCGAGCTCTCTGCAGGTGTGAATAGGCTGGGCGGGGTTTGCGGTTTTGGGGGGGTTTTGGTTGTGCTTAGGTGTGCGTCCGTAGTCACCGTGGGATTAAAGGCCGGGGACGGGGAAGGCGCTCACCACACGTGCTGAAGCGAGGTTTGCGCGTGCAGGATGCGGCAGCAGCGGCGCCGTTGAGCGATGAGGAGGCGCGGCAGAAGCGCATCCGCGCGCTGCAGAAGAAGCAGCGGCAAATCCAGGAGCTCAAAGACAAGCGGGCGGCGGGAGGTGCGTGTTCGTGTGCGTGTGCAGCGCGCGTGTGCGATGTGTGGGGTGCGTGTGCTTACTGGACACGGCAGCACGCTCGCCAGGCAATGCGCACGTGCATGGGTTGTGGTGTGCGAGTGTGTCCATGTAAAACGGGTGCGGCAGGGAATCAGTTTAACAAAGGCCGGCTGTACGGAAATGCGGGAGCAGAGCTTGGCAAGACCGGGACAGGACACGCAACGCAGCGGCCACCCAAGCAGCGTCTGTATTCTTCTGACATGTGCCCCCTGCCTTATTCCCCTGCAATCCACCAAACCCAAACGCCGGCCCCCTGCACAGCCACCATGACTCCGGAGCAGCTGGAGAAGCTGGCGGGCGAGGCGGCGCTGATGCAGGAGCTGGCTAGCCTGGGGGCGTGAGGGGCGTGAGGGGCGGCCGGGGCCTGTAGCTAGCCGGCATGGGGAGCAGCAGCCAGCAGGAGGGCGCCGAGGAGGGCGCTGAGGAGGAGGATGAGGAGGAGGGGGGCTTGGAGCAGGGCTTGGAGGAGGGCTTGGAGAAGGAGTGGAGCAGGAGCACGGCGTGTGGTGAGGGCTTGGGGAGCACCAGCAATGAATATGCGCCTGAGCAGCAGCTGGCATGAGGCGAGCGTGGGCGCAAGGGACTCAGGAGGACTTGATGACGACAACGACGGCAATCAGTTGCGGGACAAGTTGCAGGATGGAACGTGCTGGCATTTGCTGGAGGATGCTAGGAAA
This sequence comes from Chlamydomonas reinhardtii, assembly GCF_000002595.2. NCBI lineage: Eukaryota > Viridiplantae > Chlorophyta > Chlorophyceae > Chlamydomonadales > Chlamydomonadaceae > Chlamydomonas > Chlamydomonas reinhardtii. The sequence continues at coordinate 3,605,615 of NC_057011.1, forward strand.
GAGGGATGTCCGGATGTGGCAACGACGGGGCAGCGGAATGGACCAGACAAGCACAGGGGTCTGTTACCGGAGTGCTTTCTGTGTGGGGCACACGGCGGTCGGCGACAATGACTTGCGGTGCGTGCACTGTTGCGGTACGTGTAGGATGTGGAATGCTGGCATTGCTAGAGGAGGAAGGATGCTGGGACAAAAGGGCTGGCCGGACCAAGGGCCGGCCTAACTTCGCCAGTGTGGCCGCGTGTGGCAGTGGGCGCGCGGCAGGCGCTGTGCTTAGAGCTGCTCTGCAAGGCCAGCAGAACGTTTTCGGCACAAGCCGGTCCCAAGCGCGATATGGCGATGCACGAAGGGGCAGGGGAAGTGAACCGGACCATTTAGGTACCTGTGCCGTCCCAGGTCCAGAGCAGGGTGTTCGTTCTCCACGTCACTGGCTCGTGAACTGCGTCAGCAGGTCCCTCTTGTAACCAATGCAATCTGTGCCGTCCCATGCCGTCCTCTGCGTGCCAGGACCCATGCAGCCAGCCCAAAATGCTGAAGTCGAACCCCCGCGCTGACTACGCAGCACTTTGGTCGCATTTAGACAGCGCTATTTTCGTAGCAACACTGAGAAACCAGACGCGGCAACCCAACTTGCGAAACCACTTGCTGACGCAAGCGCGGGCCCTCAACACTGGAAGCATTTCCTACTGGACGCGCCTCCTCCGTCTTCCTGACAACTACCTTGATTGATTGCGCCTCACTATACTCAAAATGCAGAGCCTGCGTGGCCAGTGCATTTCAGCGCAGCCCCACAGGGCGCGACCCAAATGCTCGAGCGTCACTTCCAAGCCCACTGTACTTGTGCAGCGGTTGTTGCATGCCTCGCCGCGGCGGCCTGTGGGCTGCCGATCGCTCTCGCTTGATGCCGAGGACCTTGACACCCCCATCGCCGACCTGGAGCAGGCGTTGAAGCGCGCGGTCACCAAGGAGGACTTCAAGTCCGCGGCCCGTCTACGCGACGCAATTCAGTGAGTTGGAACTAGTCATGGTTGCAGGCTTGGGGGGTGGGCAGTCGCCGAAGGACCGGCATCAAACCGTGTCAGCGACACCCCACGCGGCCAGATGCTTTTTGACATTCCATGGTGCTGCAATTGCTTAAATCCTTCCGACCTTCCCTACACTCAGGCAGAAGCAGTCCATCAGCAAGCTGGCGGTGGAGGACGCCAACCGCCGCTTCTACGACGCGTTCATGTCCGGCCGCGTGGAGGTGCGCGAGGTCGGGGGTCTGGACTGGGGGGGGCCGGGAGAATGGGGGCACGCGGCCACCTGCCCTCCGTAACCATTACCACCACAGCTGACACACGATATGGGACTGGAGGGCTGTCTGTGGAGTGGCAGTCGGGTGGGCGGCTGGTCGCAGCGCGGCGCCGCCAGCGGCCAGCAGCCGCCCTCCTCCACGCTCCTGGGCACGTCAGCCAGCCTCGCTCAATGGTCCGCCTCCCACCCCTCATCGAACTTGCCGATGCAAGCCGATGCATGCTCTTTGTCAGCGCCCTCCTCGCGCGCTACTCGCTAACCTCCCTGACGCCGGCCGACCTGCGCCCCGACCTAATTGCGCGCGCCCCCACCTCGCCTGTATAGGAGATGGACAAGATCGTGGGCCTGGGGGAGCACGTGCAGGTGGTGCACCCCGGCTCGGCCACCATCGCGGGGCGGGCCCAGGTGCGGTGCGGTGCGGAAGATGGGGGCAGGGGGGGTGGAGGGTGGGCTGGGTTGGGTAGGGCTCACGCCAGTCTGGAAACGGGGTCAAACGGTAGGGGTTATAACATGCGCATACGTGGTTGCACAAACACGCCCTCCCGGTGACATACGCTTTGTACAACCACGAATGTAGTTGCCGTGTCGCTTGGCGTCCGGGGGATGCGTTCATGCCCTCTTGGCACGGTCGGACACGGTCGAGTGTTTTGGGGCTTGAGTGGTGGGCGCGCTGGCCTGGGCATTGAGTCAGGTGAATGTACAACAGGATGGCCGGGCGTGTGGACATGTGCACGTGTGTACGAAGGAGTTATACGGCTGCAGCCGGGCGGGTGGCATGCGGAGTGGTGGTGGGAGGAGGCGACCAGCGCTATGCCCCACCGTGCAGCGTAATGCAGCCGTTTAAGGCGTCCTTGCTGTCAGCTTCGTACTGATGCCTATTATGGCACCACTTCTCACCACCCCTTTCGTCGCCACCTGCCTCGCCAGGTGATGGACAGCTGGCGCGCCATCATGCGGAATGTGCGGCCGGGCGCCTTCAAGGTGGGCCGGGGCTGGGCGCGCGGGCGGGTGTACTGGGTTTTGGCAGGCAACGGGCAGCCTTCCCAGGAGCACGTTTCTTGGCAAAGGGATGAGAGAGACGTTGGTGTGTTCCTCATAAGTCATCCACACTGCGCTGAGCGGCCGCTTGCATGTGTGCCGGGACTGAGTACAGGTGGTGCTGGAGGATGTGCGTGTGTACGCCCGTGAGGACTTTGGCTACGTCACGTGTGTGGAGATCATCGACGCAGACGACTCGGCGGGGCGGTGAGTCCGACCGGCATCGTTAGCGGAGTGCTGTCGAAATGCGAACGCGAATGTGCGCGACACGAAGAGAAGTTGTAGTCGCTAGCACGCATAGAAGGCCGGTTAGCAGGAGGCGGTCACAGCAGACATGTTACCTCATCCAGACGGTAAACGCCACGGGCAATAGAGGAGCGCCGCCGACCCATCACTGATATAACCAGGTTGCGATGGCTAGGCTGTCGGACGGCTGGCGGGCTGGCGCGGAGCGGAGCTGCGGGGCGCGCGGCATCCGAAACCAACCTGGAAAACACCAGCGCCACCGTCGTCCAGCAGCACATGTGAGGGAGGGAGTGAGTGGAAGCGTAAGAAACCGGGAAAGAAGCAGCGGGCCAGACAGGAAGCGTGCCCATTGCTACCCCATGTTGGCAGGGCTTGGTTGGGCTGAGCGGATTGGGGCGGGGTGGGGCGGAGCGCGGCACGCTGCAGGAATACGATACGCTGCCATGTCAGCGGGCGTTGGGGGCCGCTGATGTCAGTGTGGTTCATGGCTATCGGCATCTTCTTACAACTGAAAGCTAACGACAAGGCCGGGCCGGCACCACCAGCTGTACACTGCTTGCTGCACACGGTCGCAACCTCACATCCCTGCCTGCCTGTCTCCTGCTCATCAGGTCCCCATGCCATCCCATGCCGCGCGCCTTGCGCCTTGCCCTGACGCGCCACGTCACGGCCGCATGGCTCCCGGCCTCGCGCACATGCCTCCTAAGTGCTCCCGACACCCTTCCATGTACGCTTGTCGCAACGCAGGATCATCGCCACCAACCTGTTCGAGAAGCAGGACGGCGCGTGGCGCATCGTGCAGCACCACGGCTCGCCCGCTGCTGGCCGCTTCCGGTGACAGCCTGGACACGCCCATGCTTCACACACCAGTTGGCCTGGCACGTACCGAGTCAGTCTGGATTTCACAATAACTTTCAAGCATATGCGGGGAAACAATAAGCAAGCGAGCGAGAGGCCCAAGCACCTTGAAGCATATTAGCGTGGCCTGGCTTTGCAGCGGCCGTGCACGTCCAGGGCATTGACGCATGTGTGTGCACCAACTTGTGCGATTGACGGTTGACACACGTGTGCAGCCGCCCATCGGGCTACGGATCAGGGTAAAGGCACAAGGTGGACTTGCGCCGCCCATCTGGATCCAACGGCCACATCGGCTGTGTTCACACATGAATGCCCGTCCATGCCTTGAAGCACTCAGTCCCAAATGTAAGGCAAGGTCCTTGTGCGAGGTCAGACTACTGGTCAACTCTTGACTAACAAGAAAACTGTTCAGGTGCCCCAATCGTGGGCACCACGCTCACAACAAAATGCGCGGTCACATTTTGTGTGCAAAGTAGAGCTTGCTCCGCTTGTGTGGACGTATGAGACGTTTTGCCTGCTGGCGCTATACGATGGTGGCGGACAAGGGTACGTGGGCGACGTTGTAGGCGAGCACCCACACCAGCTGCGCGGAGGAAGCGTGGGGAGTGTATGTGTAAGATTGTATGATGAATGACAGGAAGGGAATGATGGTGTCACTCTTGTCGGTGGTCGCAGGACGACACAGCAAATGCTCTCACAGCAATCGATCGGCACGCGTGAAGCAAACACACATGCAGCAGCGGCGGCACCCTGTGCAGCCCGAGTGTGTGGCTGTGGCCTTGTAATGTGCGCCAGGGAAAACGTGCCGCCGCCCTCTCTGTCTGGCGATCACGCGTAAGGCGTGTCCTAGCCGTCACCCCAGTCGTGCAGCTGCAACCGCAGGGGCGCGCAGCTACCGCCCGCCCCTACCTCCTGACCTCCTGGCCCCTCGGAAACATCCTTCATCCTTTGGGGCCATCCAGCCCGCAGCCAAGCACTGGCCCACGCGCCGAAACCCCAGCAGCACTGCGCAGCACCGGCCCCAGCCCCAGCCCCTGGCCCCGGTCCCATCCACCCACCACGAACACTGCGCTGAAGGTGGGGAAGCCCTCCACCAGCACCTCGGCCACACCGCCGTGCTGCTCCTCGTCGATTCTGTGGAGGTTTGCATGTGCGCGCGTGAGGATGTGAGTGGTGACGTTCCAGTTGCGGGTGCCCACATGTTACATTGAGCAGAGGCGATAGAGTCAGGCCGGGCCAAGTGTGAGTGAGCAGCACCGATTGTGCGCGTGGTTCGCTCCCTTGTGTTGCACTGCTTCCAAAGCGCAGTGGCTGAAGACCCCGGGCCCTGCCAAGTCTCTCGCCCGCCCCCGCATTCCAATCATGTCTGCCTTCCCACCCCACCCATGCGTACCTCAACACACCACGGTAGAAGATCACTGTGCACAGCCCTTGCGCGATGGCAAACCTGCAAGCCGATCCAAGGGCACAGCAGCACGAGCATTTACACCCAGACCTATCACTTCCAACATCACGACGTGAAAGTTTCAGGGGCATCCCCATCGCCCATGCGGTCACAGCGGTACGAATGGTCAATGCACCGGAGGCAAGGGGCACTGCTGGTGCTGGCGCCAGAAAGCAAGTGCCAGGCACCCTTCTGGAAGCAGCTAGCTAGCTAGGTGCACCCACGTTAGGAATCCATTGAGGCCGGTCAGAGGCAGCACGCCGCACACGATGCCAATGATAAGCGCCGTGACCTGCTTCTGCCAGTGCATAGCCGTCAGCAGCTCCTCCTGCACACTCGGCATGTGGGCGGGGGCGGCCAGGGGGGGCATGAGACACCAAGTGTGCGACATCATGCTACAGCTGTGTCCAACAGGGTCACGGTGACTCGCTGATGACATCGGTCCCAGACCAGAAGTCGGCTCTGGCACTTCGGTTGCCTCATCCGTGTTGGCGACAGAGGCGGCGAGGCCCGGGGGCCGTGATCACTCGCTGAGGCGCTGGACACATGGCGCCATCAGAGAGCTGGGTGCTCAGCAGCCCAGTGGCTGTGCAGCTCTTCTGGGTGTGCGCAGGTCCGCGGGTGCGGCGGCAGTCGACCATGCACGGCAGGTTGCGTGCGCACACGCCTACACGCCTTGCCAACCTTGCTGCACCCCCCCCGCCCCCCACCCACCCACCTTGTTCCACATAGCATCCTTGCCCTGCTTGACGCGCTCCAGGAAAAGCTCAAAGCCCTCCTTGTTTGCTTTCCCCGGAGCCGGAGCCTTTGCGGCCATCTTGATCACGGCCGCGGCGCGCGTGGCCCTAAGTGGTGGTGTGGGAGGCCGCGCGCGTGCGTCTCGCACGCCCCGACTTCAAGTATACGGGCGCGCCGGGATATCTGTGTGTTTCCAGTAGGTCGACAACCACACTGAAGGTCTAGATTCAGTCAGGTATAGCTAAATGAGAAGGTCTGGGCGGACACACGCGAAATGGTGATCGGGCACGTAGGCTACAACAAGTAGACCCAGCAAGAATGTGTTTATAATGTATGATGTGAGGTACTAGGAACAGGGCATTACGAGCGTGTAAAGCTTCAATGAGCAAGCTGAGGCAAGTTGCCCCATCGTTGCGTGCCGATTCAGTTGCCCCGACAATGCTGTGGAAAGCTGAGCGCAGGTACGTACGAAACAAACAAAGACACAAGTAAGGGTTAAAGCAGTCGCCTACAACAGGCAAGCATTATTATGCAAGCCTTGCCATCAAGTCATGGCCGCTTGCGCGGCTGGCACGGCCGGCACCCACACCCGTGTACGCAACATGTGCATCGCTCAGCAAGGCATATAACAGCAAACCGTGCTTCAAATGGGGATGCAGGCGCTCCGACCACTTCAACACGGTGGGTTGGCGTGAAAGACGGGGGTTGAGCTCGGTCGTCCGAGCCCGTCCCCATTGCTGCCTTGAGGTCTGCTGCGAGGCCTTTACCGCGCCCATGGTGCTTTTACGACTGCAGGGAGCAGATAGCACTACAGCGGGCGAGGATGTTCTACGAGGTGGGGGTGGCCGGGGCAGTGGTCGCGCGCGGCTATGCTGCGACCAGTGCTGTGCTCGAGGCACTGCACTGCAAGTGGGAGTAGTTCATTCCAATCCCAGCTGGGGCTGGGGGGTTGCAGCTGCCTCAGCGGCCCCCGGCGGTCAGCTTCTTGCCCCTCGGGGCCATCACCATCTCCACCACACGCTGCTGCTTGCACGCAGGACGTGTGGAGCAGCGGCAAGGTGCTCAAGCTCAACACCATCATGGCGGAGGATCACCAGCAGCACGACATGTGCGGCAGGCAGCACGGGGCGGGCGGGCGGGGGTGGGGGTGGTAGATGCCAGCCCAAACTAAATCGAACCCAATGCAATGGGTGGTGGCGGGCAGAAAGCGCCCGCCAACATACAACACCATTGCAGCGGCTGCTCTTGCCTACTGTACTGTATCCGTGCCCCCCCCCTCTACTGCTCACCATCAGTGGTTGGGGTCCGAAATAAACTACCCCCCGTTACCACGCCTGTGCCCACACCGCATGTGCCCGCAACCTGCCCACACCCCGCACCCCATGTGCCCACGTGTGCAGGGTGTGGCAGCCCGCCCGTGTGGGCGCCGGGCGCTCCGCCATGCTGCGGGGGGTGCTGGCCTACCGCGCCGCCTACCCGGACCTGGTGTTCGCGGTGCGGGACGTGGCGTACTCGGCGGAGGGGCACAGCGTGTTCGTGGCGTGGTGGGTCGGCGGGCGCGGGTCAGCGGGCGGGCGGGCGGGTGGTGTTTGGGGGTGGGGGGAGGGGGATTACGCGGCCATGACAGTGGTCCGTGCTCGCGTGCCAATGCCTGGCGACTGGCGCGACCTGCTGGTGCCGTGTGTGGGTGAGCTGCGGCTCCGCTCCGCCCCTCATCAGCAGCAGGGGTGCAGCACCAGCGCCACACCTCCACACCTCTACACCCCAACGCCCACACACGCCCACACACGCACACACACAGGGCCGCCAAGGGCACCAACCTGGGACCCATCCGAGACCAGCCGCCCACGCACAAGGTGCGGGTCCTCGCGGGGCGGGAGGGGGCGGGGTGAGCCGTTCATGTGGAGCTCGGAGTGATGAATGCACAAGTATGAAGTGCCCACGTGCAGGCGGAGGGGCTGAATGCGTGGGATGGCTGGGAGCCTGGGACTTTCCTGCAACAGGAGGCGCCGTGACGGGCTGGCGGCTGCGGCTCGTACCGTCGTACGGTACATCTATCTACCAGATACGGGCATTGTATAAAAGTGTGCGGCCTGATCTGGTAGCCCTGTCACCCAGTGCCTGTCAACCAGTGGCCAGTGCTTGTCACCCCTGGGGCCTCCACATGAGTGCAGTCCGTAACACGCACATGCGCACACACGCTGCCGCAGGTGACGGAGTTCCAGGGCGTGTCGCGGCTGCAGTTCAACGAGCAGAACCAGATCGCCGCGTCCTTCGTCTTCCGGTAGGCGCCTAGGCGGATAGGTGCTGGCAAACCTAAACCAACAGCTGACCCGGCTTCACCCGGGGGCACCTGCGCGACAGCCAGCTGGCGTCACTCCGCATGGCCCGACATTGGTGCTCGCGCCGAAGGAGCGTCCCCACACAGCGCGAGTTGGTGCTTGGTGTGTCGACGTTTGCATCTGTTCAGCTGTTACAAGCCAGTGAAGAAGCCGCCGTCCAAGAGGACCCGTGCTATGGCATGTGCATGACCCACACCGCAAATTGCACCCACACCGCGAAGTTTGCCGCTCGACGTCCGCCTTGACCGCGCTTCCATCCCACGACTCGCCCACCCCAGGCAAGCGCCCGCGGACGAGGCCCGGTACTTCATGGGCGCAGCGCTGCCCGGCGCCTTCGCCGGCACCCTGCAGGCAGCGGCGCCGCCCCAGCAGCCGCAGCAGCGGCGCCGCCCCAGCAGCGGCGCCGCCCCAGCAGCCGCGGCAGCGGCGCCGCCCCAGCAGCCGCAGCAGTAGATTGCTCTGCTCCACCTTCCTGCACTGCCCTTCACTCTGCCCCAAGTCAGCTCATTGACACGCTTCCGCACGCGCACAGTGCAGCAGACCACGACATGCGCCCGCCAACACCAATGAGGCCGCAATAAACAGGCGGCAACGGCGCCCGCTGTACGCCACGCACTGACGCACATAAAGCATATCTCATGACCACATACACTGCACACCATCATTTTAGTGCGCTTCAGTATGTCCGATTGATGAGAGGTGTGCGGGCTGCTGCGCCCCAGAGTGGAGCGTGAAAGATTCTTGCATTGGTACCAACACATTTTTATGCCACCATACATGCATGACCCGTCTTCCTTTCACTGCCAACTCAGCACACCCTGCTAGCTCCTGCCGCTATTAGCGCCTACGCCTTCAGGCTTCAGCACTATTTCAGCCCATGTGTACGTGTGTATACGTTTAGCTGGAGCCGGTGGAGATGGGCGCCTTGCGTTTCCCGAACACCACGAAGTAGGGGTTGAGCACGTCCTCCTTGTTGTACACCACCGCCGCCTCCTTCACCAGCTCCTCCTGAAGTAATACAGGCGTGGAAGTGTGTGCTGTCAAAGCGGGCCGAGGCCTGATATCATTGTTGCATGCGGCTAGTGTATTGCAGGTAGGCAACCGCAGAGCTGTAGGAGCTGGAAGACGGTGTGGGACGCTCCGGCCCATTAATGAGTCGCCCACGTGAGCGCATCAAAGTGCAGGATTTTGTCGTGATGCCTCAATAAGCTGTAAAATACGCTGTTTAGAACATGCTCCGCTTGCCTCGTCCCACTCTGTCGATCGCGCCTCTCCCGGGATCCCGCCCGCTGAGCCCGCGCCGCCTCCCCCAATTACAAACCCCCACCTTCCAGTCCTGCAGCGGGTTGCCCTTGTTGTCCTGCGTGCCCGCCTGCAGCACCGCGCCGCCCGCCTCGCGCACGATGATGTCGGCGGCGGCGATGTCCCACTCGCACGTGGGCGCCAGCCTGAAGCGGCGGGGCAGGAGGGGACAAGAGGCGGGGGCAAAAGCGACGTGAGGCACTTGCAAGTTCAGGCACGGCAGGTGCAGCAGGCACCGACAGGGTGAGCGAGGAGGACTGATGCCGTGAATGGGTGGTGTACTTGGGTGATTACACGGTGGCCCAACCGACCAGGTCTACCAGCAGCCCCAACCGACCAGTGCATCATGGCACTTCACAGCCAACCCCGCGCCCAACCAGTCCAACACACATAGACACGTTGCCCGCCCCGTGACCTCTTTTTGCACATACACACACACGCGTGTGGACACTAATCCCCCCTCGAGGTTAGAGTAGCGGGGGTTGCGCGATTTCCGGTTGGTAAGACCGGCGGCTCACCGCAGCAGGTATGCGAGGTAACTTCAGGTAACATCCGTAAACCGTCGCTTTGCTGCATCGCATACACTGTCTTTGCGCAATGTTTTCCTTGTGCTCTTTAACACACGCGCGTCCACCCAGTCAGCTTGTCCCCCTCCCTTCCCCTTCCGCTTCCCCTTCCACGTCCTCTTTTGCCGCCGCCCCTCCGCACCTGGGGTAGATGTGCGCGGCGCCCTCCGCCACCATGAGCAGCTTGAGGCTGGAGCCCACCTGCACCAGCTCGGGAGACTGGAACAGCGCAATGAACTCCTGGGGGGGGATGCAAGGTCAAGGCCAGGGCGGGGGGCCGGCGCGTGGTTGGTTACGTGGTGTCAAGCACACAATGAGTTGAGACTGGATATGTCCACACGCCGACAACACGACGCCGCCCCACATCGCGGGCACTACCGCCGGCACTGTACCGCCAACTGGGCCCCTACCCTTGAGCCCAAGCCCAACCACGCCGCCCCGCACCTCGGTCTCCTTGTTGAGGTGGCTGCTGCTGGCCACGATCTTGAGCCCCTTGTCCTCGAACGCAAAGTCGGCGGCCTGGATGCGGCGCTGGCCCTCCGCGGAGCGCAGCCACGCGCCTTTCCCCTTGACGGCCCAGTAGGTCTTGCCCTGAAGGGGGGATTACATTCATGACTAGTTAAGGAAGTGGTAAGTGGAAGACCATGGGGATGGGGGGGAGCATGGGGGCGGAGAGCGTGGTGGGCGAGAAAGCGCAACCAGGGGAAGCGCGAGAGGGCTCGGGCGTTGCACGCCCTCCGGCCGCATAGTGCGCTGGCGGCAGGCCAGGGTGCTGCAATGGTACCACTGCAGCTGTCGTGCACTTCACGCGCGTCCCAATGACCTGACCCGATAACCGCAGCGTTGGCCCAGCTTCCCCACCTGTCATGGTGACGGTTACAAATGTTCGAGATGCGCGCCCGCGGCCCTTCTTCCACCGCCCGGCCGACCCGTTTCTGCACCAGCGCTTTACCCCCACCTGCCATCCCCCCGCCCCCAGCCCTGCCCCCCTCTCCCGCCCCTCCTTTTCCGCACACCTGGCAGGGCACGTCCACCACGCCCATGACGGGCGCGGTGCCGCACATGAGCGCGATGTTGACCGTGAACTGGCCGTTGCGCTTGAGGAACTCCTTGGTGCCGTCCAGCGGATCCACCAGCCAGTAGTACTGGAACTTCTGTGAGGGCGGGGCGGGGGAGAGTAGGGGAGGTTGCGGGGGTTGCTGGGGGCGCGGATAGTGGTGGTGGAACTTCTCAGGATGTTTGAGAGCGGCATAAGGCACGGCGCCGTCGGCTGTTGCCGTGGCACCCAGCCAGGCACCCCCTCCCAATACTGCAACCTCATTGCTACGATGAGGGCTTGAACTGGGGTGCGGGCTAGGTGTCCGCAGGGTCGGACGCGGGTGGCTGCCTCGACCGCGCCCGGACCGCACGTGGCCCGTCGGCAGCTGTTGCTCGCGTGTTTCGGCCTCGCCCGCGAAGTCCCTGCCGCGGCCATGCCGCAACCTGCAAAGTACTGCACCACACTGGCGCTCACCTGGCGCACAGCGTGCGGCGTCAGCTTGTTCTCCTCCGAAATGATCGGAATGTGCGGGGAGATGTTCTGCAGCGCCTGGCAAATGATGGCATTCGCCTCCCGGTCCGCCCGAGTGAGAGGCGATGCATCGCTCTTCATTTGGACCTCCCATGTCGACGCCTGCAGCAACGGGTTGGTCGTCAAAGCACGGTCCGCAAGGCGCGGGCTGGGTGCCCGCTCACCTCTATTCGCACGCAAGCAAACCCCACCTCGCTGTTATAGATCTGCAGAATAGCACGGCCAGCGGCCTGCGCCGTGGCGATAATGTCCTCCACTTGCAGTTCCACCTTCAACTGCAGGCGTGCAAAACAGTTCGTTTGCTGAACTTCCCGCGCCTCGGAGCTTCCAAATGCTGCTTAGGTCTAACCTGAATCTCCATAGAGTAGTCGGGGGTCTCCTCGCCCCGCAGAACCGAAAGTCCGCCACCCATTTCGCCTCTTGCTTGCAAATTTCAAGCTAATGAGTAGTTATCTTCAACTATCTGGCACTTGTAAAATATTGTGCTTTAGCTTTAGGTGTGTAGCAGCTCTGCAACTTGGCTCATGTACATGGACCGGCAGTCCGGCACTCCGGGTCTCCGGCAGTAGCAACATCCCAATCGCCCACACGTCTCCGCCAGCTCCCCCTACGCGCACCTTATGTGGACCGGCGTGCCCATACTCGTTTATGGCCAGCTGTTATGACACAAAGACGTTCGCAACATAGCGAAACGTCGGTAGCAGTGGGCAAAAGCTTATAACACTCACCGGGGCGCCCACCCCTACCTGCCGTGCACTGCTCAATGCATGCGTGTCCTGTGAAAGCCACTGAGCCAGGCCGTGAGCCTTTACAGGTTGGAGAAGAGCCGAGCCGCACGGATTCCACCAGCATAGTAGCCCTTCTTTGTGCATGGCCTACTCCAGTCTCCAGGTATTGGCAAGCCTCATCAGATGTGTCACCACACCCTGCACACCATCCCGCTCCTTCGCATTCGCATTCGCATGTAAACATTTCAGTGATCCCGCTCCTTGCGGCTCACAGCCCCCGCCTCCCCCACACACCGTCTCCCCACACTCCGCCTCCTCCACACTCCGCCTCCCCACACTCCGCCTCCCCCACACTCCGCCTCCCCCGATTCCGTTTGGCACGAACACAGGACCCCGCCCTTCCTTGCCCCCCAAAACGCCTGCAGCATTACACGCCACCCAGGCCCCAATGCCAGGCTAGCATGCCCAGTACCTCTGATGAAATCATAACACCGTCTTGCATGGATGGCTGAACGCCCCCCCTCCAGCGCCCGCCTCCTCCTCTCCCGCTGCGCCACCGGCCTCCCTGTCACCACGCCGCAGCGCTCCGCTCCGCCGGCTGCTCGTCCGCGTAGCCCGCCGCCCGCCCGCTGCGGCCCTCCACTGCCAGCTCCACGGCCTTGGGCTCCGCGCCTGCACCACATGAGAAGTGTGTGTGTGTGTGTGTGTGTGTGTGTGTGTGTGTGTTAAAGAGCACAAGGAAAACATTGCGCAAAGACAGTGTATGCGTGCGTGTGCGTGTGTGCGTGTGCGTGCAGGTATGTGTAATAGGTAAGCATAAGGGACGTACAACACGCAGGAAAGAACTAACAAGGGTTTGGTATAGCGCAAGTGTAAAGAGGACAAGGGAAGCAAACACGCAGGGGAGTGCATGTTTAACAGAGCCCACGGGCCCAAGGACATACACACACGCGCACTTCTTCCGTTTATGTTGAGAAACATACGAACACACAAATCCAAATCAAATCCCGCCCCCAAAAAACGCACCCGTTGCCGGCATCTCCAGTCCCTTGTAGCTCCGCTTGAGGACCAGGTACTCGGCCGCGTTGCGCGCCACCACCTCGCCGCGGCCGCCGCCGCCGCCCGCACCGCCGCCGCGACTGGCCAGGTCCAGCCCCAGCCCCCCCAGCGACACCAGCGCCTGCCCCGCCTCCTGCTGGCGCGTGCGCTCCGCGTGCTGCCGCTCAAAGTCCTGGCGGGCGGCGGCAGCGCAGCGGCAGGGCGTGAGCAGCGGCCTTGCAGCGGGGCGGGTCGCTCCTGATGGTGGCGGTGTTGGTCACCCCGCCACCCCCACCCCACCCCACCACCACCACCCTTCCCTTCCCTTTCCAACCCCCATCCCCCCACTCCTCGGCCCTGCCACACCCCCAAAACTGCCCTCCCCTCCCCATTCCCGCCCCACCCTCACCAGCACGTCTCCCAGCTCCAGCCTGTAGTCGTCCGCCTCTATGTGCCGCCCCGTGAGCGCCAGCGCCGCCTCCCAGGGCGTCACCAGCGGGGCCAGGTAGTCGCGGCTGTCCAGGATCAGACCCTGCAGCGGGGGAGGGAGGGGTGCGAGGCGCGTGTGTTAAGGAGCACAAGGAAAACAGGGGGGAGGCGTGTGTGTGTGTGTGTGTGTGTGTGTGTGTGTGTGTTCATTGCCCGAGGCCAAGGAAATAGGTCCTGAAGGGGGGGGGGGGGGAAATAGGTCCTGAAGGGGGTAACCGTTCATGTGGAGAGCGGAGTGGGTGAATCAATAGACTTTTGGAGATAGCGGCGGTGATGAGCGGGCGCAGTGTTGCACGGGGTGGGGTAGGGGTGGGGTAGGGGTGCAGGTGGTGGGGCTGGGAGGACGGGAGGGGAGACGAGGCTTCCAAGTGACGGGGTGGGGTGTGCGAGCGAGCGCTGCCGAGCCGGAGCACAAGCTAGGAAACGCCCTGCCAGCCGCACCTGCGCATCCGCCACCATCACGAATACGTCCACCTGCGAAACCATAGACACACAGGCACACACGCTTGCAAGGCATGCGGAGTGGGGCGTGTCGTTTGGCCCCGACACTAGCATTTCGCCTGGATCCCTCCCCCCGCCGCCGGACCCGCTGCCACCCAGCTCCCTCACCCACACGTGCAGCCGCGCCCCGTCCCTGGAACCCTCCTGTCCCGTCCCTCCACCCTTCCTGCCCAGACCGGTTCCCCTTCCCTTCACACTTGCCCCTCCGCTTCTCTCTCCCCCTCTTACTCCCCGTTCCCCTCTCTCCACCCCTCGCCCGCCCGCCCGCCCGCCCGCCCCCTCACCTCCGGGAAGTTGCCTAGTTTGGCTGGGTTGGGTTTGCCGATGAGGAAGGTGTACGACTTCTTGTCGGCCGCCGCACACAGCCGCCGCAGCGCGCTGATCACATCCAGGAAGCCGCCCGTGGCCAGAGTGCTCACCTGGGGGCGGGTTCACGGGGCGGGTTGCAAGGTTAAAAAACATTGGGAACAGGATACAAGCAGGGGAAGAATGGGATAGCAAGGAAAAGCATCAGGCGTTGCAAGGCGAGTGGTCGGGTGGAGGACGGAAGGCGGTGGGCAGTGGGCGAGGGGAGATGGCAGTGAAACGTGGCAACGCAGCCTCCTCTCCCCCAACTACCCACGCTAGCGCCGCCTCTTCCTTGCTGGGCAGCCCACCCCAGCCCACCCAGTGCCACCCGGGCCGAACAATCCACAACATCCCTCGCTCGGCCCCGAAAACCCGCCGTCCTGCCCGGCCCCACTCACCAGAATGCCCACGATGCTAGCCGCCCGCGCCTTCTCCACCAGAAAGTTCCGCCGCTTCAGCAGCCGCCGCGTCTCCTCCGACACGCCCCGCCGCACTTCGCCACCGCCACCTCCACTGCCACCACCCGCTGCCTCACCCCCAGCCGCTGCTGCTGCTGCTGCTGCCGGGTCGTACGACAGCCATTCGCAGCCGCTGTGCGTCATCTGCAACACCTGGTGCGAGCTCGCGCCCTCGGGCCCCACCCACACATACAGGCAGTCCGCCCGCGCCGCGCCCGCAGGCAGCGACCAGCTCAGGCCCACCATACTGGTCGTGGCGGCGGCTGTAGCGGCGGGTGTAGCGGTGGGGGTGCTACTGCTGGTGCTACTGCCGGCAGCGGCTGTAGCAGGGTCCATGGGGGCGGAGGAGGAAGCGGCGGCGCCGCAGCCACCCGCCGGCACGTCCGTGCGGCCGCACGTGACACAGCCGCCCGCCGCGCTGGGTGGTGCTGCCGCGGCTACAGCCGCCACCTCTTCCCCGGCTGCCTCCTTCCCGGCACCCTCCGCCGCCTCCGGTCTCGTAAAGCCCGTGGCTCCCGCCACCGCCTCCGAACCCGCGGCACAGCATGCCGGTGCTCCACACCCGCCCGCCGCCCCTGGCGCTGCCTCCGGACCCGCCGCCGCCGCACCCGCCGCCGCACCCGAGCCGCACCCGCGCGCCGCTGCCTTGGCTGCCGTCGCCGCCGGCCGCAGGGAGCGAGCGCTGATGTGTGCGTACACAAAAGGTGGTAACGGTGAGTCACTTCCGTTGCCGCCGCTGCTGTTTGTCCCTGAGTCTGCTGCTGCTCCTGGCGCCGCCGCCGCCGTCGCCGCCGCCCCCTCCAGCGCTGCCCTCAGCTCACCCAGCCTGTGGTGATACCCCTGGTCCACCAGCACCACCACCGCCTGGAAACCCCCGGCAGTAGCACCCGCAGCAGCACCGGCTGTAGCACCGGCTGTAGCACCGGCCTGCCGCCGCTCTGCCTCCGCAGCGGCGATGGCGGGCTGAAGCGCCGCTGCTGCTGCTGCTGCGTCCAGTTGCTCCTTGGGGAACACGAAGAAGGCGGGCAGGGAGTTTACGGGAGACAGCGAGGCGCGGCCGTAGTGGACCTGCAGAGGTGGGGCAGGCGAAGTGGTGGCGGTTGGGTTTTCAGGTAAAGAAGTGTTGGTGTTGGTGTTGGTGGTGGGGGTGGGGTTCCAGGCATGACTTGTTAGGAGCGGGCGATGTTGATGTGGGGTTGGGGGTCGTAATCGGGTACTCTGTTCCACTGTGTACAGGACGCCGTTGCGCAGTGCGCCCCGAGCCCCCTGAGTCACCACCCGGCCACGCAGCCGCCAACGCAGCCGCCAGCCTTACCAGCCACGCTGACCCATGCCCTCTCCCCCTCCCAGCCCCCCTCCCAGCACCCTCCCTCCGCCCCCCTCCCTCCCCACCACACAGGCACACACACCCACCACGCAGTCCGCCGCCAGGTGCGCCGCCGCCACCTCGTCCACACCAAGTGGGTTGTAGGCGGTGTCGGCAAGCACGAACACCTGGGGCGTAGCAGGAGGGGGGGGGTGCAGGGGGGGGCCGCGGGGGGGGGAGTTACCAGTACTCGTGTCCAGGCTGAAGTTGACCAAGTTGACCCGGAACCCAAGGCCCGGCGCATAGTGGTGGTAGGGTGGTTGGTCGCTGTGTTGGGGTGGTCATGCGGGGGTGGGGGGTGGGGTGGGGGCATGGGGCTGCAGCGGGGGCAGCGTGTTAACACGGTGGGGAGGCGCGGCTACTGCCAGCCCCGGGGTAGGTGTGCCGGCCGCCGCCCGTCGTTGCTGCAGGGGCGCAAGCGCGCGCTCCACTTGAAGG